>NC_135499.1:128819942-128943333 GCF_052857255.1 Amblyomma americanum
CCGTCATGGCCCAGCTCTGATATTATAATTTAGCGCGAAATGGACACGAGAACGCGCATAAGGGCTCACGATCTATGCGATACCTTCGGTCCTGGTGCACTAGTTTAGCTGTGCCTATACTTCCGATAACAGAATACGCTTCAGCTGCCTACAAGAGACTGTTGTTTGTGATTAGATGAATTTCCCTATGCCCCCTACCGAACGTGCAGCAAGAGAGCGCATACCGTCTTTTCCGCTCTTACACGACTATGGTGCACCCATTTTGTGAGGCAGGCTTTTTTGCTGAGCATTACCGAAGCGTGACGAGTTGACACACATTTTATCTGTGTAAACTGCACAAGTGGTGCGGCATGTCGTTACCTACGTGTCCCAAGTTGCAGTGGTTCTTAGTTCGATGCACGTTTAATTAGAGTAGATGAATAGCGTAAAACAATCGTGTTCGAACCACGTCCGAAGGCAGTGTGAAGTACTGAATGCTTCGACGTGTCATCGGCCACACCGAAGCTTCCACAGGGTCTCACGTGTCAAGCAACGCGGTAGGCATGGTGTAGACTGTTGATTATTGGACTATGCACAAAGCGCATTGCTAACATGGCTCAGGTCTCGTGACCTGTTAAAGAAGTTAAGCGCAAAATCTAGGCAAAGGTTTTTTTTCTTACATGGTTGGGAGCGATAGCAGTAAATGCATGCATGAGTTAGTGAGCAGCGCGCATCTGTCTCCGCAGTACATTTTTACTACAAGCAGCAATTCACTGAAAACATTTCAGCCATCTGCACATTTTTGCACCCATTCTTGCGCCCACTCAGTCATAGCTTGCTGAAACAAACATCGATGCAGTGAACATAAATTGCTATGGTCAGTCCCGCCTCGGTCAGTGATTGTCTCGTGTAGCCACTCCTAAAACTCACTGCCTAGCATCTCACAGGCACAATAAAGCAAATAAACATTTTTCTTAAGAAAACACTCTTCCTGATCTTACAGCTGCTCAACTGCCGCTTCAAACGAAAGTGGTAAAGTGCACAAGAGGGATTGTACTTTTATTGTCGGCATATAGGTAGAATAGAGTAGGTCACAGCGGGTAGAATCCTTCGTCCGGGGTCCCATTGAAGGCTGCAGCGGCCTCGGTATCAGGTTCCGCTGATCCTCAAGCAAGAGCTGGCCAGTAGCTCCTCCCTATGCTCCTTAGGGAGTTGGTTAATTTTGTCAATTGCATCATTTCGTTGACATTTCCATACTATGTGGTATGTGTTGGAGAATTCCTCATATAATGGGCACTCATTGCTGTATATATCGTAGTGTGAATGTTTCTTTGGCGATTGAGTGAGGAAGCAGTTTGTCTGAACATTCCATAGGGTAGTTTCCTCTTTCCTGGTTAGGAATCAATTCGAATCAAAGTACTTTTGTCTAATATTTGTATAACAGGCGGTAATTTCACCGAATGTGTGTGAAGAGTGACTGCACTGTGAAAATTCTACACAACTGCATGCTGTCGCTCTGGGAGTGCATGAATACAAAGATTCTTCGCAGGACATAAGCTTCCGTTTAGAGCTGGAGGAGATGCTCCCTATATTTGCAGTCTGCTCGAGAGCAACAGAGGAGCCGCCTGCCCGCCTCTACACCATATACAGGGTGTTTCATCGAAGCCTTTTAGTAATATTTAAAAATGTGCTTTATGAAGTAAAAGAGTTTTTCTGACACAGTTCAACCAAGGGTGGCGGGCATTAGAAAGCAAGTAAATCGTGTTAATCAGCAAGCTACTTAATTCAGTTCTAAAAGTTAACCCAGTTACGTGCCTGGTTGTTGCTAGAGATTTCTTGCCGGCAGTTAATAATAGCTATATTTGTGTTTAGGATTTCGGAAACACGAATCTAGTCCATGCTGCATCACAACGAATTCTGGCCTTCACCGTGCTTCAAACCGGAGCTGCCTGTATCTGGACGTGCAGCGCACGCAGCCATACCCACGGGTGCTCGTCGGCGCACATGTCACGTGGCCTTCGATGCCCTAATCGGGCATGGACGGAAAGGCTGCGCTCGGCATCTGGCACCACGCGGCAGCGCATCTGTAGTGGTGGCGATGTAAACTGCACCAAGTAACATCAACCGCTCGATGCCGCTTACCGTGGGACTCCTTGGTTGCGCAGTGGGCGGCAACAGACGCCGCGCCACAGCATGCATATCCAGCCTATGTGACGCAAAAAAAAGGCCACGTCACACTTGATGTGTGCGCCGCCTAGTTACATGTGTTTGTGGGTGCGTGCGGCTTTGCTTGAAATGGAGGCAGAGCCAGAATTCGCTGTTTGCATAACCAGAATTGCGTTTTCGAAGTCCCGCTTTCTTGGACATCAGTTTTAATTGTGAGAGAACTGTGGATTATTGCAAGATACGGTTATAAAAATATTGATAGGTATAGTGTATAACCCTCCGATGCACCACAATATCTTGTTTGTAAAGTTAGTCCTGCTCTTGCTTCGAGTAGTGAAAACTGCCATAGAAAACCAAAGGAACGGGTCTTTGACGATAAATAGCAGAAAACTGCAACTTTCCAGAGAAGGGATAAGCGGATGTATTGATAGTGGTGGTGCAGTCTTTCGATGTGCAAAAAAAAAATGCGTCCATAATGCAGGATTTCTGTGTATGAAAAATTCTAAAGCCTGATATGGCTATTGCTAACGGTTACCTGCTAAAATCTAATGGCGACAACGTGCCCATGGGCGCGCGGTGATGCATCGATAACAGGCAAATGTTATCTAATTATAAATAAGTTAACTGGCAAACTAATCAACACGATTCACATGTTTTGTGAATTTCGCCCTCACTGGTGCTACTAAACGCTCAATAGCCTATTCTTATCATATTGCAACGAATAATAGGCAAGACGACTATGTGAGCGAAGTGTTTCAGTGGCGCGCGTGCTCTCTGGCCTGTTCTGTTAAATTTTTAAATTTAATCTTTAAATTCTTACCTTGTTAAATTTTCAAATTTTTTCTAACATTATTTTTATTCTTAAAATTATCCTTATCATATAACTGCTTGACTATAAACATCAGTCTCGATCTCCTGCGTGCGTTATGCATTTCCCGTTTCATTTCGTTGTTCCTTTTTCTTTACTTCTTCCGTCCTTACCATTCATTTTAATTTCGTCCAGGGATTATTTACCTCAAAAACTCTCTGTGCCCCCCAATTCTTGGCCAATCCCCCTATGTGGGCATGTGCCATACTATGTGGACAACAACAACAACAACAACTTCCCTGTGCTCTCTCGGTGGCCTGTATGCTGTGTCCTGTGGTCTGGTCCTTTTCGTCGCCTTGGGCCACGTAATAGTATTAGCGAGAGTCTTCGCTGACACGCCCACTATACAAAGCACGTGCTCACGTTCCCCCATGCAGATCGTCAAGTTCAACAAGCACATGTACGGATCGCTGCTGAGCTTCGACAAGAGCACGCTCGGATTCGGCCGCAAGCGGTTCTGGAAGCTGACGCTACGCGAGGGTCCCATCTCGTTCCGCGTGGCGCTCCGCGGGAGCGAGAGACGGGTGTGCGGCTACGCCGGCCTCCAGAACGACGTCAGGGGCGTGCCCGTCGTGCGGTGGCTGGTGGCCGACGACGGCCAGGTGGCGCTGAGGCTGCTGCACAACCTGCTTGCCGGATCGCTGACGTTCCGCCAGCGCGGAGCCTGGATGGCCGTGTACGCGCGCAGTCACGCGTCGGCCGCGCTGCTGCGCCACCTGGACACCAGCGGCTTCCAGCCCTGGATGCTGGTCTTCAACCGCCGCGAGCCTTTTCTCCAGTACAAGAACATTGCCGTGCTCACCTATATATGAACTGTGCTCGGAAATGCTAGCTTTTCGCACTCGTGCTGGTCTTCAACCGCCGTAAGCCGCTCCTCAAGAACATCATCACCATGCTCACCAACATCTGAACTGCGCCCAGTACACTTCCCTTCTCGTGCCAGCGCCGGTCTTGAACCACTGTATGCCCATCTTCAAGCACAAGAGCATGGCCGTGCCTACCAACAGTTGAATTGTGATCAGTACTCCTCGCTTCCTTGACTGGTGAGCGTCTTCAGCAACCACGAGGTCTTCAAGAACAGCGCCAGGTGCCGGTCTTCAACCTCCGCGAGCCGTTCCTCCAGAGCATCGCCGCACACCCCTGCATCTGAACTGTACCCAGCACTCCTCGCTTTCCGCTCTGGTGCTTCAAGTGCGCGGAGAGGCTTCACACTTTAATTCGTTATATACGCGCTATTGGCAATGAATCGATGCACATGAACGTTCTGGCATACTACTACACTCTCTGCCGCATGCCGCCTGACCCTAACCACAGGCTATGTCGTCCGCTGTAGAGAGCACGGGAATGCGTGACGCCGTGAATCCTGATTGCGTTACAGCGAAAAGCGAGTGCTTAAAAAATGTGAACACTATAACTACCGAGTATTCGGTCTCGCCCTTTCAGCTGTTAGTGGTCCTTGATTATCTTATGGTTCGCAGAGTGCCCGTCGAAGCAATGATATCGAATTCGTTCACTGGAAGAAGTCGAGTTGTTTATTCAACTACGGATATCTGAAAGCCTGTATAACTTACCCTTGTAGTCACATGGCCCCCAGCGGCCATGTCGTTTTTAGTTATAATTATTCTCTTCAGAGCTAGGGAACATTCTGCCGGGCCACTATAACAAAAGCAATACGAGAGCTCGGTAGAAATGTAGTTATAAAATCGAATAGAGCATATTATGTTATATTAATATGTCGTTGATTGCGGTAATTGAGCGCAGGAATTTAAGGCCATCCATGCGTGAAACAAACACTGGGTTCCAGTTATATATGCATTAAGTTTGTATACTAACCGCGTTCAACGACACGCATTCCCGTGTTCACAACTGAAAGGACGAACTATAGGCACATAGAACAAAATATCTCTTAACAGACCGCTCTTAAAGGTAAAATTCGTAGAAGTTAACCGAAAGCACAGTGCATGACTATGAGTGATAAGTATGATTTATTTATGTTGTTAGCGCCGTTTATGTCACCCATACTATGAGAGCACCATATCATGTTTTTTTTTAATTTACATAGACTATGCGTACATGGAAACTACATAATAAGTCCAATAATTCGACCGAATAGGGTACAGAATGTCGAGCACATTGTACGACCAATTCAAACTCCACACACTTCATCCGTCCAGCACGGCCTCCAAATTTTGCAAACGTAGCGCTGCGCCGTTGTATCTCTGTAAACGAGTACCTATTAGGGCTATACTTTTTTCTGTCTCCTCTCTCCCCATGAAAATTTGCACGCGAAAAAAATGGCTGCGGTTTAGCGTGGCTTAAACCTAGTCATACGAGCAAAAGCTCTGTTAAGCATGGTCTCCACTGCCTCAAATCAAATGTCAAGGTCAAGGGTAAAGGTCAAAAGTACCAATGGTCATAGTCATAAGATCTCGTCCTCATACTACCATAGCTTGGGCCATACCACCACGCAGTTGTTATGTTTGGACTTGTGAGATATTGAAGGTCATTGTCGATGTGGTGCCCACAGTCTCGAATCAAACGTTAATGTCAAGGTCAGGTACCCAATGGTCATAGTCATGTGATCACGAGGTTATACTACCATAGCTTGGGGCCACACCACCACGCAGCTAAGTTAGGTTTGACTTTGTGAGGCATTGAAGGTTACTGTCTCATGCACAACAAAATCGGAATTTGTACCTCGAGGAGTAGAGCTCTCGCTGTAAAGCTATCTGCGGCGCAGCTCTCGACTGCGCAAATTGCTTTCTCCTGGCGTGTCGCGCTCGAAGTTATCTTAACATCAGCATGCCTCATCACACTATCTAAAACATGCTTGCCCCTGAGACGACCGTTGTCGGTGGTGAGCGATGGCTGCTACAGTTCAGGACAATTTCCCGTGGCTCTGCAGCAGAAGCCACGAGCGGCACGAGCACGACGTGACAAAGCTACTGTACAGGCGACGGCTTTATTATTATTATTATTATTATTATTATTATTATTATTATTATTATTATTATTATTATTATTATTATTATTATTATTATTATTTGGTTATGGGGGAAAGGAAATGGCGCAGTATCTGTCTCATATATCGTTGGACACCTGAACCGCGCCGTAATGGAAGGGATAAAGGAGGGAGTGAAGGAAGAAAGAGGTGCCGTAGTGGAGGGCTCCGGAATAATTTCGACCACCTGGGGATCTTTAACCCGCCGCGGTGGCTCAGTGGTTAGGGCGCTCGACTACTGATCCGGAGTTCCCGGGTTCGAACCCGACCGCGGCGGCTGCGTTTTTATGGAGGAAAAACGCTAAGGCGCCCGTGTGCTGTGCGATGTCAGTGCACGTTAAAGGTCCCCAGGTGGTCGAAATTATTCCGGAGCCCTCCACTACGGCATATATTTCTTCCTTTCTTCCTTCACTCCCTCCCTTATCCCTTCCCATAAGGCGCGGTTCAGGTGTCCAACGATATATGAGACAGATACTGCGCCATTTCCTTTCGCCAAAAAACCAATTATTATTATCTTAAACGTGTACTGACATCGCACAGCACACGGGCGCCTTAGCGTTTCTCCTCCATAAAAACGCAGCCGCCGCGGTCGGGTTCGAACCCGGGAACTCCGGATCAGTAGCTGAGCGTGCTAACCACTGAGCCACCGCGGCTTCCAGCCAAGAATGGTTTTCTCGTGAACGCGTCCAGTGACCACACAAATGGAAGCAGTCGCTGGCGGTGGCAGTATCCACTTGACCGCGAAGCTAACAAGAAAAAAAAGTTGAAAACCTTTTAAATTTACAAACTCTGGCTGACGAGCTTTTACACCATTCTGAAGTGGGATGAGTAGACGAGGCATAATAGTTTGAGAACGCCCTCCTTAAATACGCTTGGCTTTGCATTTGTAATGCACACTGTTGGCCTGCAAGCCTTGTATTTAGCGAATTTCTCTGAAAAGGTGCTTCAGTATCATGTTTGACAGTTTCTAATCACCCCCCGCCATTTATCCAAGCAAGAAATACCCCAATAATTGTCAAAGTTATCAAAATCCTCTCCACAAACTCTCGATTGCATGATCATATCTTGTGTCCGCCGCAGTATGCCGACCTTGCGGTGAGACAACGACCTACAGCAGGCCTGGGGTAAAGCCATGCAGTCAACATCAATGTCCGCGTTGCCTTTTACCAGTTATGAAAAAGGAAATGAAAACTGGTTTTTAAGGAAAGGAAAACCCGCCGTGGTGGCTCAGTGGTTAGGGCGCTCGACTACTGATCCGGAGTTCCCGGGTTCAAAACCGACCGCGGCGGCTGCGTTTTTATGGAGGAAAAACGCTAAGGCGCCCGTGTGCTGTGCGATGTCAGCGCACGTTAAAGATCCCCAGGTGGTCGAAATTATTCCGGAGCCCTCCACTACGGCACCTATTTCTTACTTTCTTCTTTCACTCCCTCCTTTATCCCTTCCCTTACGGCGCGGTTCAGGTGTCCAACGATATATGAGACAGATACTGCGTCATTTCCTTTCCCCAAAAACCAATTATTATTATTATTATTAAGGAAAGGAAACGGCGCAGTATCTGTCGCACCAACATCAATGTCCGCGTTGCCTTTTACCAGTTATGAAAAATGAAAATGAAGGCTGGTTTTTAAGGAAAGGAAACGGCGCAGTATCTGTCGCACATATCGGCGGGCAACAGGACCGCGCCGTAAGGGCAGGGATAAAGCAGGGAGTGAAAGAAGAAAGGAAGAGAAAGGTGCCGTAGTGAATGGCTCCGGAATAATTTCGACCACTTGGGGATCTTGGTGGAGGCAGACAGCGACAGCGAAGCTGTCTACCTCCACCGTCCAAGGAAATTTGCGTCGTCGAAATCGTCAGCAAAAACGCCAGGCTAAAAATTGAACGCTACTCGGAGGGGAAAAGTGCTGAACAGCATATAAATCGTATATCATACTGATCATAAAGCAGTCGTAATGTAAAGAAATAAACAAATAAGATATTTTTTGATAGCATTTGGAAATGAAACGGAGACGTGCCTCCCAATGCTGATTGAAATTGCTTTTTAGAGAAAGGAAATGGCGCAGCATCTGTCTCACATATCGGCGGACACCTGAACCGCGTCGTAAGGGAAGGGATAAAGGAGGGAGTGAAGAAGAAAGGAAGAGGTGCCGTAGTGGTGGGCTCCGGAATAATTTCGGCTACCTGGGGATCTTTAACGCGCACTGAAGTACAGCACACAGGCGCCTTAGCGTTTCGCCTCCATTGAAACGCAGCCGCCGCGGTCGGGTTCGAACCCGGGAGGTCCGGATCAGTAGCCGAGCTCCTAACCACTGAGCCACCGCGGCGGGTCCAATGCTGATTATAATAATTGGTTTTTGGTGGAAAGGAAATGGCGCAGTATCTGTCTCATATATCGTTGGACACCTTTGGACACAACACAAACGCTGAATCCGCAAAGGTCCGAGTGAAATACTCGCTCACTCGGTTCGAATATCTGTCGAGAGCTAGCCTCAACCTAAGAAATGTCAAAGATGCAATGTTGGCCTATCGTAATTAAATCAGAGGATCCATAATTAGAATTAGTGAGGCATAGTGGGGCGGCGTGGCCCCCAAATGGGGGCGACTGCCTAGGCCCACGAAGTGAGAGCCACTTGGATTTGCGGTTGTCAGCAGTCCATTCCATCCCTCTTCAGTGGGAGCTGGCAGTATGGCGTGCGGGGGCGGTTGTTTCGCGCATCCCCGTAAGATGTGAGCCTGTGTTCCTGTGATACCATTGTTAAAATTTGGGCAAGAAGGGTCGAATTCACAGTTGGCGATAAGCGCCAAACAGGAGTGACTGAGAAGCGAAAGGCTGCCGCGGTGGCTGAGTGGTTATGGCGCTCGTCTGCTGACCCAAAAAACGCGGGTTAGATCCTGGCTGCGACGGCCGAATTTAGATGAAGGCGAAATTCTGGAGGCCCGTGTACTGTGCGAGCCCTTCACTGCGGCGTCCCTCATAGCCTGAGTCGCTTTGGGACGTTAAACCCCAATAAACTATAAACCATGAGATGCGAATGAGTTTGTAATCGACGGAGAAGGGTGGCTTGTGCTCTGTCGAGGTCAGGAGCGCCTGAGTACCGCAAAATCGTCATGGCCTCCCCAGCACACTGGAATGCCTCGTCTGGACACCGGGACATCAGGCAGCAGAAAAAACAACCATGCCGCCGGTGGGATCGGAGGTCGTGGGTTCGGATCCCACCGGCGGCTGTTTTTTCTGCTGCTTTATAAGTAATTTTCTTTAAGCGATTTATTAATCTAAGTATTATTATCCCACTGATAAGCATAACACATAAAAAAATTAACGTTCACCTATGCACTTTGGTTTCGGTGACTGTTGGCTCCCTTCATAAATTTGTCAAACGGGCCCCTCATTTCATTTAACTTGTCTGCTAATAGCTTAACGAGGGTCTCGGTTCTAGCAGTATTGATGCCATAGGTAGCAAAGAGGGCTCTCGCACAATTTCCGGCCTCGCCGTTAAATGACGTTCTACGTCACGCTCGCGGTATTACAGGACGTGTTACGTCCGCCGCTATGGTCGAGGGTGGAACTGGTGAACACTCTCAAGGCTCGCTTACACCCAGTAAACATAAATACCTACGAGAGCAGCACATTGGACAGCCGTCGCCGTAGCTCAGTTGGTAAGAGCACCGGACGCGATATTCGGAAGTCGTGGGTTCGGATCCCACCAGCGGCATGATTGTTTTTTCTGCTGCTTTATAAGTAATTTTCTTTAAGCGATTTATTAATCTAAGTAATATTATCCCACTGATAAGCATAACACATAAAAAAAATTTAAATTAACGTTCCCCTATGCACCTTGGTTTCGGTGACTGTTGGCTCCCTTCATATATATATATATATATATATATATATATATATATATATATATATATATATATATATATATATATATATATATATATATATATATATATATATATATATATATATATATATATATATATATATATATATATATATCTTAAACATAAAAATATGTACAGAAAAAATAGATATATTTTTAATAAAAGATTAAAAATAACAATACATATATATAATATAAAATCACCAAAAACTGAAAAAACATAACAGGATTTAATTCACGACGTTTCCGCTGGAGGACCAGCTTTTTTCGAGTGTAGTGTACACTATATATATATATATATCGGGTGTTTCAGCGAACACTCAAAAATCTCTGAATATATTGGATTCAACATAGCAAAAAAAAATGGATGTAGGATCACATGCCCCGGCGGTCAGAATATGATGCAAAACCCCTATAATTATCCAGGTAATTAACAAAACCCCAATAATTGCGTTTTTACTTACAGTAGTTGGGTGTTGGGTGATCAAAACTGACCGCACGAGGAGCGCCGGTAAGCGAAGCGTCCCCTGGTGACATGTCGTAATGAATGCAGCGCCCAATTCGAAACTCGTGAGCTAACTTTCCTCGCTAGAGAACCGCGGCGCTCAGCTTAGACCGCGGGGGGCGTTATCGACTGCTGCGTCGCTCGGAGTAGGGAAAATGATAGTCATCGTCTGCTACGGGGCCGTCCTTTTGGGAACACTGATAAGCACGTCTGGCTCTCTGCCTGTCTGGTTAACTCCGGAAAGAGTTTTTTTTTATCTCTTATTTTCGTCACTACCTTCATGAAAGGGATAAAGGTACTCTTCTCTGACAGTGTGCAGATTACTGTTTAAAGTTAAATAGTGCCGTTATATCGACATGCAATGTTTTATTTCTGTGAAGCATCTATTTCTTTTATGCGGAATCAGCTTGACTGCTACAATAAATGAGAATGACTTCGTAGATTATAAAATTCTAACTGAAAATATTGCTGTTTTAGCAGTAAGGTGCTTCGTACCGGCTTGCTCAATTCGATCGCCTTGTGCTCCATGGATCAGGCACGTCCCGTGCTGCAAGAAGTGCTAGTACTTAATTTGTAAACCTTGTCCGCAGACGTTTAGCACTTTCTAGTTGTATAACGAGCAAGAAATGAATGAAATTTGTACCTTTTCTGGATTTAGTTGGCTGCAGCCCCACTTGGACACACCTGGAAAGAACTAGTATATGATATGAAAAAAGTCGTTTTCACGTCACCTGTTCAAAATGCTTGCCGTCCATTGCGACGCACAGTAGAATGCGGTCTTTGATGGAATTCACAGCAGAAATGAGCATCTCTCGGGGAATCTTTTCAATTGATATCTTGATACGCTCCTTCAGATCTTCCAGGTTCGCTGGCTCCGTATTGAAAACTTCGTTCTTAACGTATCCCCAGAAGAAGGCATCCGGTGGCGACAAATCGGGCAATCTTTGAGCCCCCCCACCCACCCAGTCCATTGGTTGGAAAAGAGGCTATCCAGGAATTGCACCGCGGAACGAAAAAAATGTGGCGCGGCTCCGTCATGCTGAAACCACGTTTTTTTTTTTTTCAACCCGGCCAATGGTAGCTCTGAGACGAATTCAGGGGGGGTGCCTTTTAGGACGCAGTTTGTGTACTTTTTCCTAGTGAGGTTTCCGTCGATGATGCAAGGACCGACAATACGACCGTCATAAATGCCACACCAAACATTTCCTGACCATCTTACTTGGTGCTTGTGCTGGCGAAGCCAATGTGGGTTCTTGTGGCACCAATAATGCGCATTGTGCAAGTTGACACTGGAGTCCCTGCAAAGTGGGGCCTCGTCTGTCCAAAGCACTTTTGCAGGAATTTCGGGTTTTCATCACATTTAATTAGGCACCAGTTGCAGAAATCGAGCCGTTTCTGGAAATAATTCGGTGTCAGTTCCTGGTGAAGACACACATGATAAGGGTGGTAGCTGTGTCTTGATACTGACCTCCAAACTGATGTCGGGCTGGCTCCGTACCGTTGGCGATTTCCCTGACACTGGCTTCTGGCCTGACCGAAACGTACGCGAGGATATCAATGTCAAAATCGTCGGTTGCGCTCCCTGGTCTCTTCCTTTTCTGTAAATGAACTGATCCAGTAGACAAATCGATTAAATATCTATACGAACGTGGGACGAGTCGGCACACGGTGACCAGGATGTTGGGCAGCATAGAGTGGATGCCAGCTCCGCACCCATTTGCGCGCTCACATAAGCGACCACAATATCCACCTCACTCGGAAGTGGAGTATTGGAGTTGCGCTGGGGCGGCCGTTCCCACAATTCACACAATGCAGCGTAAGTTTTAATCCTAGGCGGCACTTCCACACATTCAAGTGATTCGAAACACTGGCACTGCAATGGCCTTGTCTCAAGCCCACCTCCAAGACAAGCACCTGAAATGCAAACGACTGCACTCTATTGGGAAACTGAAGCTAACACACGCTAACAAAACCGCAAGAACTGCCTGATAGCACACAGCCACTACCGCGCAGGCTCTCCTTGCCACGCTGACAAAGCTTTTCTTTTTTAGACGCGCTTCCTGCAATTATAAGAAAACAGATCAACCTAGTAAGGAATTCATGATGACGCACAAGAGCGAGCCCGTCGGGCTGCCATATACCAGGAGTGGCGCAAGCACGCACGCACACGCACGCACACGCACGCGCGGACGCACACACACACACAAAACGCCTGCATGCGCTCATCAGGGCTCTCAAAATCAGCGTTCCCGTAGTGACGATGACTATCATTTTCCCTGCTCCGAGCGACGAAGCAGTCGATAACGCCGGCCGCGGTCTAAGCAGAGCGCCGAGATTTTCTAGCGAGGGCGCTGCATTCATTACGACACGTCACCAGGGGGCGCTTCGCAATTCCGGCGCTCCTCATGCGCTCAGTTTCGGTCGAGTGCGGAAAAAAGCGTCGGATTTTTTCGCGCTGCAGGGTTCTAGAAATTGAGTGTTTCTTCTATTAAAAAACTAGTATGACATCGTCTTGTTCACGGCATCAAGCTCCCAATTGGGACTAACCACCCAACTACTATAGTTATAAACGTAATTATTGGGTTTTGTTCATTACCCCTATAATTGGAGAGGTTTTGCAGCATATTCTATCCGCCGGGGCAAAGAGTGTGATCCTACAGATATTTTTTTGCTATATTGAACCCAATATTTTCAGCAATTTTTGAAAGTGTTCGCTGGACAACCGGCGGCATGGTTGTTTTTTCTGCTGCTTTATATAAGTAATTTTCTTTAAGCGATTAATTAATCTAAGTAATGTTATCCCACTGATAAGCATAAGACATTAAAAAAAAAAAGATCACGTTCCCCTATGCACCTCGGTTTCGGTGACTGTTGGCTCCCTTCATAAGTTTGTCTAACGGGCCCCTCATTTACTTTACCTTGTCTGCTAATAGCTTAACGAGGGTCTCGGTTCTGGCAGTCTTGATGCCACAGGTTGCTTAAGAGGGCTCTCGCACAGTTCCGCCCTCGCCATTAGATGACGTTCCACGTCACGCTCGCGGTAATACAGGACGTGCTACGTCCGCCGCTATGGTCGAGGGTGGCGCTGGTGAACACTCTCAAGGCTCGCTTACACCCAGTAAACATAAATACCCAAGAAAGCAGCAGATTGGACAGCCGTCGCCGTAGCTCAGTTGGTAAGAGCACCGGACGCGATATTCGGAGGTCGTGGGTTCGGATCCCACCGGCGGCATGGTTGTTTTTTCTGCTGCTTTATATAAGTAATTTTCTTTAAGCGATTAATTAATCTGAGTAATGTTATCCCACTGATAAGCATAAGACATTAAAAAAAAAAAAAGATCACGTTCCCCTATGCACCTCGGTTTCGGTGACTGTTGGCTCCCTTCATAAGTTTGTCCAACGGGCCCCTCATTTACTTTACCTTGTCTGCTAATAGCTTAACGAGGGTCTCGGTTCTGGCAGTCTTGATGCCACAGGTTGCTTAAGAGGGCTCTCGCACAGTTCCGCCGCTCGCCATTAGATGACGTTCCACGTCACGCTCGCGGTAATACAGGACGTGCTACGTCCGCCGCTATGGTCGAGGGTGGCGCTGGTGAACACTCTCAAGGCTCGCTTACACCCAGTAAACATAAATACCCAAGAAAGCAGCAGATTGGACAGCCGTCGCCGTAGCTCAGTTGGTAAGAGCACCGGACGCGATATTCGGAGGTCGTGGGTTCGGATCCCACCGGCGGCATGGTTGTTTTTTCTGCTGCTTTATATAAGTAATTTTCTTTAAGCGATTAATTAATCTAAGTAATGTTATCCCACTGATAAGCATAAGACATTAAAAAAAAAAAAAAGATCACGTTCCCCTATGCACCTCGGTTTCGGTGACTGTTGGCTCCCTTCATAAGTTTGTCTAACGGGCCCCTCATTTACTTTACCTTGTCTGCTATATATATATATATATATAAACATGAAAACAAGCATCAAAACTACATGATGGATGTGATAAGGCGTGTGTGAACAATGGGAACACCGTTTCACCGATGCAACTCAACCAACCACCATTCATGGTTCATGCATTGTTTTAACCTTAGCAAAGAATATCTCTACAGAACTGAAACTCTCAGTGTATATGATATTGATCACCAAACAGTCGCGAATGTCGTTGTGAAGTAATAAAGGGTAATATAAGCACATTTCACTTGTCTCTGGTTTCACTCTCTATATAAACACGTGTGTGAATTTTCAAGTGACGTCGGGAATGGGTGTCCTTTTACAGCTTCGCTGTCCAACTACCTTCAAAGCGTGGATTGGGGCCACAATTTTTCATTCTTCGTTCAGTCTGAACAACTCATTGGTTAGGGCGCTCGGCTACTGAGCCGAAGTTCCCGGGTTCGAACCCGGCCGCGCGTTTCGATAGAGGCGAAATGCAAAAGGCTTAGGTTTAGGTTTATGGGGGTTTAACGTCCCAAAGCGACTCAGGCTATGAGGGACGCCGTATTGAAGGTCTCCGAAATTTCGACCACCTGGGGTTCTTTAACGTGCACTGACATCGCACAGTACACGGACCTCTAGAGAATGGCGGTGAAAGATACCGTGGAATATCTAAAGGAAAAGGATCTCAAGTTAGTCGTTTCAGATAAAGAAGGGGGGTTTGTTGTTATGCTTACATCAACGTTCAGTGAAAAAGGTTTGGTTTATGGGGGTTTAACGTCCCCAAAGCGACTCAGGCTATGAGAGAGGCCATAGTGAAGGGCTCCGGAAATTTCGACCACCTGGGGTTCTTTAACGTGCACTGACATCGCACAGTACACGGGCCTCTAGAATTTCGCCACATTGAAATTCGACTGCCGCGGCCGGGATCGAACCCGGGTCTTTCGGGCCGGCAGCCGAGCGCCGTAACCACTCAGCCACCGCGGCGGCTACGCAAAAGGCGCCCGTGTGCTGCACGTCAGTGCGCGTTAAAGATCCCCATGTAGTCGAAATTATTCCGGAGCCCTCCACTACGGCACCTCTTTCTGCCTTTCTTCTTCACTCCCTTCTTTATCCCTTCCCTTACGACGCGGTTCAGGTGTCCGCCGATATGTGACAGATACTGCGCCATTTCCTGTCTCAAAAAAGCAATTTCAATCAGCATTGGGAGGCACGTCTCTGTTTCATTTCCAAATGCTCAACCTGTGTTGAGGTCGCTCACTATGACACACTAATGATTACCTATCTAGCCACCGTACTTTAGCCTCCACAGCACGAAGAAAAATTGGTTTTTTGAGGAAAGGAAATGGCGCAGTAATTGTCTCGCATCTCGGTCTCGCATCGCGTGCTAGTTGGCTTGAACCAAATAAGAACGCTGGAGTCGTCTGTGTACGTGAAACAAGGTATCACCGCTGTCAGACATCTATGCCGTGTTGCTCGATGTTCCTTGTAGCAACGTAACTCTCGGAGATACATCTGTTCAGCGTTTTCAGGTCGCTATCGGTAATCCAGTAGTTCTCATGAGCAATGCAGCCAAGTATCTCCCTTGGACTGCGGTGAATAAGGGTGAACGCTGCTGTGTTTGGCTTCTGGAAAGCGGCATTATTATCCAAGGAGTCTACTTGGCACCGGAAAACATCTGTCAAGCAGGCGATTGATGTGGTTGCCACGTGTATGCCAGCCTACGACACGGTTCACAGTTGTGTGTGACTTTGGGTGATTTCAACAGGAAACAGGACTCTCTTATTGTATGAAAGAAAAGTTTGACTTTAATTTAGCTTCAGACATTCACGTCCAGACTACACAATGGGGAACTACTATCGAGCTTGTATACTAAAGAGGCTCTAGCAAATCGAAATGCTGTATCGACAAAATTGAGACCGCTGCATGCTACTTCACAGATCATCAGGCAGTCTTCGTCTCTGTCAAGCAAAATGAATAAAAGATGTGTATACAATGTGTATATAATGTCTCTCATTGCTAAACATACAGTGACCACAACAAGCTCAGCCAGGGAAACGTACCTCTCGCTACGTATATCCTTGCGTAGCCGAGCTAAGACACTGCCTTTTTTTAAAGCGAAAGTTTTACTGGCAGCGAACTTGCGATTTAGCCGGGGCAGTGCTCCGAGGAGGCACATAACGTCACAACGCGCGCATCTCCACATCTCCACGGATATTTCTCTCTCTCTCGCCCCCTAGTCACTACTGCGCATGCGCCACTAGTAGCACGGAGGAGCGACAGGTGTTCCGCCGGTGTTCCTCAAAATTCAACTCAATTTTCAGCTGTCTCTTCTTTCCCTCCCTCCTTTATCCCTTCCTTCACGGCGTGGTTCAGGTGTCCAGAGAGATATGTGAGACGGTTACTGTGCCATTTCCTTTCCTCAAAAACCAAACAAAACAAGTGAGCCGACTGCGTTCATAGAGTTCATTATGTTAACAGCTTTGGAGAGGCCGTTCAGTTTCACGAAAGGAAAGGCGCACAACCGGCTCCGTGGATCAGTGGAGACCTCAATCTCGCTTTCATGTACTTGGTGTCCAACTGCAGAAGCCTGCTTTGATTGCGTTCCCACACTGGATAGGCAGTGCGCCGTCCCTGCCACCTTGGGAGGTGGGCATGCAGTTAATGATTTATCGCGAGAGATTGATCACCAGATGAACGCTACGGCCTAGCTATTGCTGCAGTGCCGCATATCAGCCACAACGCTGTCAGCGCTACTGCATTCAGGCCAGATCTCTCTCTCACCACCACATGTATCAAAGCACGAATGAGGCGTCCGCATATCCAGGGAGCAGTTATGAGCCCTTCCTTTCCTCAAAGCCATCGCCGTCTAGAACATTGTCAACGCCAATGAACACAGTGAACGCCATCTTTCGCTTTGTACATCATGGATTAGCTGAGCTAATCCACATTGATTTTTATTGCATGGAAACAGCGCTCAAAAGGAAAATCTGAGTAAATTGATGGGCGCTGCCCTCACTGTGGGGAAGTGTCCGATAACTTCCACATGATTTGGGCCTGTCAGGAGACTCCTTCCATTCCACCAAACCCCTCACCTTCCCGAGAGGCACCGGAGGCAGCCCTGCTAAACTGCTCGGGGCGCGAGTAGCGGCCTCGTCCATCGGGGTCCCGGGCTAAGGACTCCACCTATGTAAAGGGCCATTTTTGGCCTGCAGACTCTATTCACTGAATAAAAGTTTTCACCACCACCACCACCCACCATAAATAAACCCGCACGTCCCCACCTTCCCAAACATGACAAGTCTGGCAGGGAGCTAGCTGGGCGGCTCTATGCCGCAGCCGGCCACGCCTCGTGTTAAACTGCAACACATTATCCCGCTGTGCATTGAACATAGTCGTCTTCCATCTGCGGCGCGAACAGATCAAATCAGCTTAACCTCGATCAGATCCCGAGCTTGAGTATAATATCGTCACCAGATGTGCCGCCGACCCAGCAAAGCAAAACCACGAGACAACCAGGTTAAACCCATGGTTTCGCACGCCTACCCAACCATTTTTTTTAAAAAAAGCAACCATTTTTTTCCGGAGTCCTCCACTACGGCACCTCTTTTTCTCTTCTTTCACTCACACAAACTATCCTCCCTTCCCTCGCGACACAGTTGCGGTGTCAACCGCGAATGGGACAGTTACTGTGAGCTTTCTTCATGTGCAGTTATTATGAGTTTAAACAGGCGTCCGATATACCCAGTCGGTTCTCCTTTAACTAACCGCAGACTGAAGTCGCTGCAGCCCACGGCTAAAGCCACGTCCGAAGTATGCCCGCCATTTGCTTAACTGCTGTACGTGCTCTTTCCTGCAAAGCGCTCGAAAGTTACTCGCTACACTCGCGACTTTCGAGGAGCTTCAAGGACAGAGAGCAATTTATTTGGCACCTTCGTTTTAGTAGCCGAGGATGTAACGATCGAGCTTGTTCCACCAGTGGCAGTTAATCCTCAAACTGGTCCGAGGCGAACCAGGCATTCCAGGAGGGTGAGGTGGGTAATGAAAGTGGGGGGTTTGTATGGCGACTGGGCATGTGTAGAGGCAATGCTGTAGGTTTATGTAAGGTTAGGGTCCCTAGAAATGTCCAGGGCAGTTAGGGCAAGCCAGGGTAACTCGGAGACAATGTTGATAGGACCAGGCGGGATGTGTACTATGTTTATCTGTATTTTGAGTATGCGCACTGAAGGTGTTGGTATAGCGCTTGGTGTGGAGGGTCTGCCCGATGTTGTCATACTGGGTGTTGTGTTTGTATTCAAGGCTATCTTCCCAGCTCGGCTGGAAAGGTCAGGGGATAGAACGTGCCCGGTGCGTAATGTCGCAGTCAAGCCGGTGGACCAGCTCGTTTCCTACAATTCCAATGTGGCCAGGAACCCGCCGGAGAATGACAGTGCGAGGGCGTAGGTATTCTAGCACGGTGTGCAGGCCGTCTGTAAGGGAAGAGGTTATGTCTCCATTCTGGAGCGCCCTTATGGCCGCTATGGAGTCTGTGTAAAGCGTAAAACCATGAGGGATTGGTGCGATGGCTGCGAGATTTTGTGTGCTTGCCACAATGGGACACAGCTCGAAAGTGGATGTTGGAGGCAGTGTTGCTTCATTGGCCAGTTGGTTTTTCCCAGTTGTCGGCTAAAAATTTCCCATTTTTCCCACAAATATATTTTTTTCAAAATATAGTAATTTTATAGTGATACAGCCAAGGTAATAAATATAAGAATGAGTGAAATAAAATAAATACAAAGGCCATTATTAATGAACATCAGGGCTGGTTTGTTTTTGATCACATCATCGTCAATCATCATTCCGTTTTATTAGCTTTTATGTTGGGACGGGGACCAGCTCGGCTACATCCATTTCCTTTCTAGCCTCTCCTGTATAGACCGTAGAAATTTCGGGAACTCCTTTACAACAACATGCATACATAGGAGATTGTGTGAATAAAGAGCTGGCAGTGGTTGGAAGCAATTAATGGGTCACTGCCACTACAGCTGGATGAAATCCAAGCACACAGCACTCTAAGCCTAAATAAACCTGAATGGGCCAGGGCTCTGTATCAAAGGCTAGGCAGCAAATTAAAGGGAAACATCAAGCCAACTTTCTTCTCGCGACACTAGTGAGGCCGCCATGATAACAGTATTTTCCCTTCATTTCTGCACATTTTCCTGAGAAAGCACACTTATAACACCGGTCTTTAGCGAAACCAAAATTTCCCACGTTTTTAATGGTTTATTAACCAAAATTCCCTTTTTCCCTCAGTGGCTTGATTTAAATGAGGGTTAATTGGAGAGACATGGGAGAGGCCTTTGCCCTGCAGTGGGTGTAGTAAGGTTGATGATGATGATGGCTTGATTTTCCCACGATCCGGCAACACTGGTTGGAGGGGGAGAAGAGAGAGATCAAAGAGTTTACGTAATGACAGCGTTTGTATTGAGGGGGGAGGCGTAATCATCGCGTATGTCGCTGTCCCTGTGGTGGATGGGGCGGCATCTCTGTACATAATAGTGTGTCGAGAGAGGGTTGCGATGCAACGATTGCGCATGACGTCGGGGTCGCGCCTACATTACTGGGAGGGCGAAGCGCAAGTTGGGGACAATGACTGGGTTCTCCGACAACATGGGAGATAGATCGGCGCGAGCCCTGCCTGACTGAGGAGCCATTGTCCTTGTCTGCCGCTAGAAAGCCACGCCATCTGTCGGTCACGGTGCTGTTGAAGGAGGTCGGGCAGGGTGAGGAAGAGCCCAGTGGCGTACAGACTCGAGTTGTTAGACGTTGAAATTGGAAGGTTTAGGGCAGTTTTGTATAGCGTGTGAAGCGCCGATTCAATTTAGCACTGCTGTTTACAGTTGAGTTACGTGGGCAGTGTATAATATTTTGCTTAGAGCTAAGGCGTGTACGAGTTGTCTCGCTTGGCCCTTTCTCAGTCCTGCATGGCGTTTGATGCGGCACACCAAGTGTGTAAGTTGCTGGCATGTGTGGATTGTCGAGGCAACATTAGCGTGCACAGAAGATTCATGTAGGTGCACGGCAAGTACCCTATATGCATGGACCCGAGGGATTGGGTTACCCACTATGTGAAGGTGGATTAGGCGGCTGTAATCCTTCTGGTATTTGGTGCACTGGAGAACTAGTTGTTTTTCCAGTGCTGGTGCAAGACTTTCTCATTCAAGGCATTTGTCTACAAAGTTTATGCTTGACTGAAATATTTCCTCTACTTCCCCGGGCGCCCCATGAGTGCACCACAGGGTAAGATCATCTGCATAGAAGGAATTTCTTACTGCTGCAGACGGAGTATTTTTCAGAGTTGGCGTGAAAGTGGAGCCATTCCTGTGTTAGAACTTCACCCATTCTTACATCCCCGCTCACACAACTGACACAGACCAGCGTCTTCATGCCCAGTTGCGTGCGGCGATCAGCACTGTCACTTGCACCAGGTTGCATGCAAACGACGGCGGCTGGTGACGCGACGCACGCCAGCAGAACGCATCCATTCGGTGCTTCCCAACCCACCTACTAGTAGCATCTTTGTGTGGCATCTACTTTTATCTTTTGCTGACTGTTTTCTGTTTTATGCCATTAACCTTACATCTTTACGACTGTGTTGCCCTCTCACTGCAGTCTTATGTTCCGTGGCGCTGCTTTCTAGTAGATTAATATTTATCTGCGCAGTTTTCTTTCTGCTTGTTCTGCTTCTCAAGTTCCGGTTTCAACTGCAAAGGGTGGCTACATTGTCACAGAAAAGTTACAACATAGAGGCTATATTAGGCATACAAAAACTGCAATGAAATCACTGTCCTTTAAATTCACTCTCTTATGCCAGCCTACCCAGAGAGTCAGAATGGCAACAAACAGCCATTTATGTTCTAATTTCTCTCATGTGACTAACATGATCTCACTCGTCTATGATGTCATTGCACTATTGGGGCATTGAAACCGAACACCACGAGAAAAAAAAAAATTATTAATCGGGCTTAGGCGAATTCCACATCCTGATCCATATTTACAGACTCCTTGGGCATTATTCTAAAGAGAGAACACAACCAAAACCTGGTGTCCCTACTCCTGACATTTCTTTATGTTCTTTGTTCAGTGTATCAAGCTAACAAGATTCACTTAATTTTCTGGCTCCTCACCAAACCAACATCCACCTAGACCACTACGGTCTTGGTGGAACCACAGGCCCACGACGATACGACTAATACAGGGAATATGAGACATTACGTCAGAGTTCCAGGAGTCTTCCCACCAAAATTGCCACTGGCCCCGTCAGTCATCCGTGCATCAGTCCCAAAAATTACCTTTCCATCAGTTAGCTTTAGGTTCCACAAGCACACTCACTCTTAATGCGAAAGCATTTCCTGTCTCATGAGTGGCACGTACAGGACCTGTCAGCAGAGCATGTTATCAGTGTGTGTCCGCACAAAAATGACCAATCGAAAAAAATAAATTCGCCAGTATTCCGGTCTGAACCCAGGCCCTCTCTGTGCAAGGCGAGCACGCAATGCATACGCCACGAAGGGTCATTGGTTCAAGCGTGTTAGAGAGGCACAAAGTGAAAGCGCTGTGTGTACGATGGTAAAGTGTGTTGGGGATGTGTACCGATGTTAGACAACGATGACAACGATGCAAAAAAAAAAAAAAAGTTGCTGACATTCGAACGTAAATCTTTCGCATTTCTCCAATGCAGCAGACTGCAGTGATTTGCAATTTTTCATATATACTACTTCGCTCTATAGTACAAGGGGTTGGGTATGTTTCAGGCGTAAGGTGGTGCTCCTGTAGCATTTGTGAAAGTCCTACCCGTTGGAGGGGGCAGTACCAAAAATCTTCTTACCTTCAGGACATTTTGATCACTAAGGATGCATTACAAGCGACACACTGTGGTTCAGAAGCAAACCCCCTGGGCTCTAAACTTCTGACAAAGGGGGTACAACTTAACCAAGAGTAAGGAGAATGAAAGAGCCCTTGAGGCACAAATGCTATAGCCCACGCCACTTGTAATCGCACCATTATATACAAGGCATCGCAACCGAGTCCAGTCATATAGTAGCCCACCATTAGAAAGAACACATTTTGAAATCAAAATATTATTACCTTCTATTCAATGAGATGAATAATTTATTAACTCCTCTCAACAAAAACATGGTAATGGCAATGGGTGTCAGTAGGTGCTGAATCTGCACCGCCTTTAGAGCCGGAAGTCAGCTGCCCACCTCTTGTAGCAGCTGGAGTTGTTGCAAATGGCCAAATCTCTTGTGCCTAGATGGTGATTGTCTTCACTTTCTTTGGTGACTGCAGGGAAACAAAGTACATATCGTTCAAGAATTCCAAAAATACAGTAGCCTTCATTTAAACTTTGATTTTAAAAGAGTTTTCTCAGTAACAACAATCCTTTGCCTACCAATGCACTTGCAATGAAAGCCAAGATTTTGTATCATTAAGCAGGGTGACTGCACAACAGCTTTCATCCAATACCATCACTGCATACTAAGTACTCTGCATTACATACAATTTCAGAACACTGAACAAAGGCAGAACACTTTCAATCATACATTTTTCGCAGCATTGATTTCATCTATCTTCCAAAACTACAGTGCATTTGATGGCACAGAGAAAAAGACACAAAAAGGTTGTGTGTCTTCTTCTCTATGCTGTAGCTATGGAAGTCAAAAACCAATTTGCCCAACATATTGTATTCATTTCATGCCAGCACAGCAAACTGCGCAACAGTGGTTAGTTACACTTGACACTCATGCACTCACCAGCAGTTTTGTTTATGCTACAAGTTTGTACTGCACTAAGGCCCAGTGCCAATGATAAACATGTCTTGATCGATGTCACGCCAGCTACTTGTGAAGACTCCTCATAGATGCATGCAATGTACAAGCACTCCATTAAATTTTAAAAGGGTTTATGGGCTACGAGGGGCACTGTAGTGAAGACTCCGGAAATTTCTACCACCTGGGGTTCTTTAATGTGCACTGAAATCGCACAGTACACGTGCCTCTAGAATTTCGCCTCCATCGAAATTCGACCGCCGCGGCCGGGACCAACCCGTATCGTTTGGGTCAGCAGCCGAGCGCCATAACCACTGAGCTACTGCTGGCAGCGGAACTCCGTTTATCCATACCATGAACTTCACTGTATAAAGGTTCAGTTACATTACATTCAATGATCATATAAGAATGAGCTTGCAAACAGCCCAGTTGTGAAAAGAATCATGCAGGAGCTCCACTCACATCTGGTGCTGGTGCTGGTGTGGAGGTGAACCGCTGCTTCCTCTTCAGAAGCCGTTCCTTCTCCTCCAACTGTCAGTGTAAGAGATGAGAGCAGTTAAGAAGTGAAGCATTGTGTGATCTACATGCCACACTTCAATGTAACTTGGCCCACATACATCCTACAGAGACTGCCCCTTTTCCCATGAAACTTCACAGATATACAATTGAACCCAGATACATCAAACTCAGATGTTTTGAATTATTGGCTACATCAAATACAGATTATCCCCTTAAAATGTTTTGTAAAGTATAGGAAAGTCGAACACAATATTGAACTCCAATTTCACCACTCTCTCGATATACCCAATTGCGCACCACTCCCCTGCAAGTGGCGCTTCTCCAAAAAGCGCTCTTCAACCACTTCTCACTTGCAGAGACGGGTCGGCTGTGTGCTCTTAGGCACGTGCTAGCATCGCTAGTGCTGCGAAACCGTTTTGAAGAGGTTAACATCGGTAGCATTTGAGGATGGCCTTCGATCTCATATTCATTTTCCGTGCCGCATCACTGCCATGCGGTGAAGCCAACCCAGATAACTAAAGCTTAGCCGCAGCCAACGTCTGGGATGCCTCACTCTGCTGTTGCAAGTGTTGCGAAAACCAATTGTCCTGAATTTTATGATGAGCGATTATTCCATTTATAGTGTACTAGCAACAGGATTAGACATCTTATAATAAGCAGTGGCTAGTTCCAAAGAACCATCCGCTGCGGCTTCTATGTGAAGCAAGTTAGCTACAGCTATGCCTGTAGCGAGTGGTGGGCTGCCAGCATGGCGGCGGGTGGCACGCCGCTGCAAGAAGTGCGTCACTAAAGTGGGTGCAATGCAGTTTTGCTTCCAGGTACCACACAAGCTTCTCTAATTCTACTTTTTAAATATCGAATTATGGATATATCAAACTATTCTGCGATCCTCTTCGAGTTCGATATATGCCGGTCCGGCTGTATATTGACAGGCCCAAGTGCAAGCACGCATAAAGGTTGCTGAATCAGAACACTCCTGTGTTCCCATTCTACTTCACTGCTTGAGTGGCTGCCATTATGGGCGAAAGATGCCAACTCCTTCTGGGAAGAATTCCACAGGCAAAGGCAACGCTGAGACAGGCCCCAGAAAAAGAAAAAAAAAAAAGGCCTCGGGGCAGCAGGATAGTTATAAACGTGGTGCTCCCAAGGCTTTGTGGTCCAATGCATAGCAATAGAACTGAAGCAGCCAAATACAGAGAAAGCAACAGGGCGTGAAAAACACTTCAGAAAATAAATTTAGAGAACTTACATCTTTTGCCACAGTAGAAACACTCTGGCCAAACCGCTCAGCTCTCTTCTTCAACTTCGCCAGGTCAACAGGCTGAAACAAAATGTTTGCAAGATGTATAGAACGCGCTTCGGCAAACATTTATTCATCGTGCAGTAGCCGAGCAAATATTTCCTTAAGGGCACAGAGTAAGCCCTATACTTCCCATGCATTTTAGGCCATGTTGAGGTACATGTTTCTTACTAACTAATAACAGTAGCCTAATAATACATATATCATTGTTTGCCAAATTTTGTGCTCTTTTTACTGAACTAGAATATTTGAAATGTGTTCAAAATTCGATTTTTAATAAAATTTTTTCCGGTAGTACACAAATCTGGCCTTTCTTTGCGCATTTCAAAATTCATAACAGAATAACTGCTCAGTGAAATTGCTTAATTCTAGTTCAGTAGTTGGCAACACTTATGTAGATGATTGCAAAAAAAAATCAGCCGTCTGTCTTGAAAGGCATTGGAAATAATGGTACCTTTGTAAGAAAAAACACTGTTTTGAGATAATAGAGCGTAAAGAGAAAAAAGATGTGAAAAACCATTTTTTATTCGCAGAAACGCCTCCATAGTAATTGGTTTAATAGCCCCCTGCTTCGTAGTCACTGTCGCCGTCATTTTTTGGCTTTTCGGCTTGTCGTTTTGACTGTCGGGCCTCTTTTGTAAGCTGTCGTGTTGCTCGGTCCGCAAAGTACATGCGCTTATGGTCAGCTTCCCTCAGCCACTTGATGGTGTTGCTCCCTGGGTTCAATCCACACGCCTTCAAAACGTTGGCCCGTGCGATGCTACCATCATTAAATGAAAGAACAGCATCCAGTGTTGCCATCCGTAGGGTCCGAAGCCTAACAAACACATTCTTTGGCGCGCGTTCCCAAACAACATGGTTGAACGACTCATTTGCATTTTGAGTTCGCCAATGCAGGCACTTCTCTAGGAGCTCAGCCTTCGATAGCTCCCTATAAATGGGTTTGATAGCCTCCAAGACAGATGCAGGCAAACGCTCCTTGTGGAAAAATGGCTTGCCCTCTGACTGACTTCTGTTGAAGGCACACCACGTATCAGGTCCCTTTGGGCAATGTCCATGGCATGGGTCATCGTCTGTGGCCAATAAGTGGAAGAAGGTTGCCCAAACGGCCTTTCGCATTTCATCCAGGTTTCCTACATTTCTTCTGATGGCCAAACCATAGTACGTCTGGAGCTTGTCTATTACTGCATCAGTCAGTCGGCCTCGGCCCGAGAGGCTCTTTCCATCAGAGAGTTTTCCTGCTTTGTTTCCTTTTTTTAGCCTTCGTAACTTTGTGCCCATCCTTTTTTGCACGTGCCCTATGCACTCAACCTTGGATATTTCAACGGAATCACCATATGGCATTTGTGCCTTCACAGCCATAAAAGCCTTGCTGTCACCATCCCCAAGGTATTTGACGTATCGAACGCCGTGAAGCTCCTCACTCCTGCCGAAAATTTTCAGTGCTCCTGCGACTTCCATTCCACAGCTGGTGCCTTGGTAGTTGCTTTGGCACACCTCTCTATGAAGGGGGTCACTGTTTGTACCCTTGATGCTGCACTTTGGACAACGTTTAGACAAAACCTCCACATCCAGCACTTTCCCAGTCTACACTGGTCGCAGAGACTATGCCGTTATTGGAAGTATGGCCTCGCTTCTGACAGCTTCCATCAAGAGCAACTGCGATGTCTTTATCCCCCTCATTCAGCTGCACAGCTTCGTCAGCTGCCCTTTTCATCGACTCCTGAGCAGCAGCTTCGATGTGACCTAGAAGCTCTTGATTGTATTTCGCAAACTTTGTCGGCGGCTTAGGAAGGTTTAGCATAGCACAGAGTATATTTCCTGCAGCCATTCCCTTACCAATGGACCTCAAGGCATACACTAACCTGAGGTTGGCTTCATAGAGGCCAGAAGTAGTTTTCTTCGACGTCTCAAATCGTTGTGCGGCACTACACACTTCACAGTTCAAACTGTAAACGCTTGCAACACCTACCCGTTTTGTCACAATTTCGATGAGCTCAACACTTCCACCGCACTCTCTGCACACACAAATCTGTGTAATTGCGGCACAAATGCCGTCCATGTCCATTAAGCATATTGGCTGCTGCTCTGTAGCACATCCTCTTCCTGGAAGCACAGAGAAAATCTTGAAAGCTTCGATGTCGAGGAGCTGGCGCGTTCGGCGTTCGGGATCTCATTCGGTCGTGGACATCCTTTTGCTTTTTCACGATGAGCGTAGCGGTTGCCGTGAAATTCACGCCTGACGAAGGCCTTCTTTGCCCTGGGCATCTCAACTTATCAGCAGCAACCAACACCGGCACAATTTACAATACTGATCGAAAGGGATAGCACTCGGACGCAGCTGCATGAAGGTTGCAGAAACGTGGAAAAAACGTGCAAAGCGTCTCAGGACTGTCTTGGCTAAAAAAGAGGAGCTGTACAATAGCTGCCAGACAATTTTTTATATGTAGCTGATTTTAGACAAGTTTTGAAATCAGGTGGTGGACTTTTTGGTTGAAAAAATTGACGTTAATCCTGAAAGGGGGCGTGGCCGCTCACTACTTGGTTTCGGAAAAAGCGTTTTTCAGCCGTAAATATGGCTTTCTGAGGAAAGTGCGATCATGGAACATGTGTAGAAAGAATTGAACTTCTAAAATTCCAAAAGAAAAAAAAAACGATTTTTTTCTAATTTTACCTTACCCTGTGCCCTTAAGGCAGCCAAGGCCATCAACAAAGTTATTACTCATGTGAGCAAAACAAGCTTTACTGCGGCATTATGAAAAAAAAAAAACAGCATGTCTTCACTCTACAGTGCTTGCCCAGAAAGCACTGTGGATTATCGAAGAGGTAGCCTTGCAACACTGACAATGTTCACACCAAGTACTGCACACAACAGCGCTCTGATTAGCAACATAAGGCAGCAATATATCCCAGCTATCCCAGTGCTTGCAACTTGAAAAGAATTTATGAAAATGACATTTATTCCAAGAATTTAGATTTTTGAAGAATGTAGCAGACAAAGTGCGTCAACAAGCAAACTCCGAACCACACTCCATGAATACTATTTGAACACATGTGGATCATCTGGGAACAGCACTCTGTGAAGATGCACGAAGAGCATAAAACTTCAATGTCTAAAGTGTGAATGCAGTACAGACGAATTTTGATTACTGTCAAACCGTTGTAACGAACATGGATACAGCGAATTATCGAATGTAATGAGGTAAAAGCAAAAGCAAAGTTTGGTTGGCCATGCTTTATTTCTATCGGAGTTCTATCTGTGTAATGAAATGAAAAATTCAAAATCCGATACTGTATCGGTTATAACGAAGCAGTTTTTGTATTCACGTGGCTCAAAATGCGCAAGAAGCCGTAAAAAATTTCAAAACATGCTAAATTTTGATCTTTTGAATCGCCCACACATAAAATGTGGTTGAATCACCCGCGCTTTCGCACGCCAAGCCATCTAGGGATGACGAATGAATCTAGCGTCAACGGCCACCAAGCAGGTGACCGCACGTCATTGACCACCGCCTGCACGCCACTGCCACCACATTTGCTGACCCACGCGCGTTATCTCTGTAATCTATTCTATCGACGCCGTCGTGCAACTAGCGGCGCCGAAACGCAAAGCAGTTTCGCTTGAAACGAAGATAAAGATATTCAGGGAGGTTGACAGCGGGCGCAAGAAAAGAGACATTGCCACATGACTTCGGCGTTGCGCCTAATACTGTATCAGCCATCTTGAGCGCAAGGCAGAAGATTGAAAACGTCCACTCTGCAGGGGCTCTGAAGAACGACAGGAAGTGTGCAAGGCTTTGTCACCACCGGGATGTTGAAGATGCCCTGTTTTCGCGGCTCAAGGATGTTAGAGCACACGACCTGCCTGTGTCAGGTACCGTTTTTCAAAATAAGGCGAGAAGTCTCGCTTGCGTCTTAGGACACTATGACTTTCATGCAAGCAGTGGCTGGCAGCACTGTGTTGATTTCGTCGCGAAAGTTATCCTGTCAGATAGTGTGAAGTGCTGCCAAACGAAGGTTACGTACTTTTTAAAATAAAGTTTTTGCGAGTGGCCAGAACCCTGATTTGTGTTCATTTTTGCTTTCCAGTACGAAATGCAAGGTGAGGTTTCACATGCTTATACCACGCTTTAAATGAAAAAATAGTGCGTTTTTTCAACTCTGATTTCCGTCTTAAGTTGCCCTTTACTGGGGTTTATTAACACTTTTCCTGAGGAAATTTAAAAGTGCGTTGCTTTTGTGGAAGCCTGTTTTCCCCCTCCATTTCGACGTGGCCGACCATCTCCATCGGTGTGCGTCGGGACAGCATCAGCTGGGCGAGGGAAGTCTCCTTCATCGGGGAAAGGGAACGGCGATGGGAGCGCCACCTCGTAGGTTACATAGAATTTTGCGGAAACGGACAGTCTCTCTTCGGGATCCGGCCAGCGCCACGAGCGGTTGGAGCCGCACGCTCCCGTCACCTTCCGTGGCAGGCACACGGGGATCCGTTGTGCCTTGCCGCTGGACTTCTGGTTCCAGGCAGCGAAGCGAGTGCAGCAAGCCCGCGCTCTGGTCGCCTTCCTTAGCAAATTCTAGGGAACGGCTTTGCCTCAAGAATGCGGCGCGCACGGGAAAACCCGGCAGCCATTGTCGGCGCATACAAATGTTCGCCGCCGATACTTTCAAAGTAGCGCCCCTGCCCCAGCCGGTAAGTCGGAAGTCCTTCTTACGTTGCCTTCTATTTCTGAGAAATGACTCGATGTTTTGTAGCTAGCTGGACCGCTCTGTGTATTAATTGCAACTGTAATAAATAGCATATGAGTGATAGCATATGAGTGTTCACGCTGTGTCGTCCCTCCCCTTTGTCCCTCGAGCACGAGCCCATCCGCGGTTAGCGAGCGGGAACACTGCATCCGCGGAGTGGGAGTGTGGGCGGGGCGGAAGGCTGTCCCCCGCCATATTTCTACACTTTTATAACGCGTATAGGATATATCGAACGAATTTCTGCGCAAAATGAGACCGTTATGACGAGCTTTGACTGTAAAACTCAAAGGGGAGCGGAAATTTGCTTCAATTTGTGGAGTACCGAAGTACAAATGGCTTTTCCATAATGCACACAATGTTTGTGGGACCAAAGATGCCTTATGGTTTAGGGGGATTTCATGTCCCAAAGCGACTCAAGGCTATGAGGGATGCCGTGGTGAAGGGCTCCGGAAATTTCGGCCACCTGGGGTTGTTTAATGTGCACTGACACCGCACATGTGGTACACGGGACTCTAGCATTTCGCCTCCATCGAAATTTGACCGCTGCGGCCGAGATCCAACCCATACCTTTCGGGTCAGTAGCCGAGCGCAACAACCACTGAGGACCAAAGAGTTAATGCAAATAAACCAAAGTTCAAGTCATGACTCCATAGTAACAAGACGCAACAATGATGGGAGAATAGGAAACTCTTAGTAGGAGCAGATTCTCAAAGTACAAAACCCAGGAAAACAGACCAGACAGGAATACTATAGATCAGACCATTTATAATGTAACCGCTTAAAGTGTGGGGCTGCATTGTATGCGGCTTTCTGTGACAACCGCTTCGCTTCCCATGTACTGGCATACCGCTTAATACGCGGCAGCACGTAACCGAAGACCGCATATAGTGCAGGTTCTGGAAAGCCTGGCGGCCCGCGTAGCGGTGCGGGCCCGTGAGTACCGGCGGGTGCGAGGAACATGCTTCCCAGATTGCGTAAGAAGGGGGCAACAGGCGGGGCGACGGAGTGTTGTCAGCCTAGTTCAAGGCAAGACTGAAGGCAGGAGAGGATAGAAAAAAAAATAGAAGTCGTAAAGCAGGCGTTTTTCCTCTCACTCTCCGATGCGCCTCCCTGATTGGAAAAAACATGAAAGCACGTGATCGCACGGCCAGATGAGCATGCTGGAGTGGCGGCCGCGGCGGCGAGCGCACGGGATGACGCTGCAAGCGCTGCTCGTACCAAGCGCACGTGCAGCAACATCTTGTCAGGCCTGAGCCCATGAGCAAGATATGTGTCGTCGCATGTAGCAAAAAGTTAACGTAGGCAAGTCTACCAGCCTCGGCTGTCTTCAGTTCCTTTGGCGTCTGCGCCTCCGAAAGTCAGGAAACGGCAAGTTCTCGAAACCAAGCAGAGCATTATGAGGGACGTCGACAGTGGTTTGAAAAAGGCTACGGTAGCAAAAAAGTAATTTGTTGCAGAGGTTACTGTGTCCGCCATTTGGAAGAACAGCAACAAGTTGCAACAACAGCTGCAGGAAGACTCCACATTGCTTGCAAGGAAGCGGATTCGTGCATCAAAGTAAAATGATGTCACCACTTTGAACGGTATCATGATGTCCGGGCCCAGAGCATTCCTGTGAGTGGCTCGATATTGCAAGTCAAGGCCAGGTGCCTTGCAAACATTCTGGGGCATGACGGTTTCAACCCATTGAACGGTTATATTCAGTGTTTCAAGGACTGGCACGAGATAAGCTCGTCGTCGCCGACCCCGACAGCGTTGCATGTGAAGTAGCCGCCTCAGATGAACACATCGTGGCAGCAGTGGACGGTCGCAATGAGCCTCTATCCGAGGATGACCCGACGAGGTGAGTGAAAGTGCAGCAGCATAAGTTTCGAGCAAAGACACGCTCGACTGTTGCAAGAAATTGCGCCTCTACTGCGCTCAGAGAAACCTCAGCGAGCAAGCACTCAAGTGCTTCACTGTTTTTGAAGATGACGCCATTAGCAATGCAGTTCAATCGCAGGGCCAGACTAAAATAATGTCGTTCTTTCATTCATTACAACGCTTCGACAAAAAGATTTAAAAAAAACATTTTTGTTACCTGTGATTGCAGTGTTGTGCATCTGAGCGTTGTCAGGTGCACTTTGAAAGGTAGGCTGGCCATTCTGAAAACGCGAATGGATGGAAAAACTACGTTTTGGTTACAGTGCAGTACCTCTTATAATGCGGATTTTCCAGACCCCTGCGGTATGCGTTATAAGCGGTCTATGCTGTATATCGACATGTTTCTCCTGTATTCACATGCCACTCTTCTGCACAATAAACTGAAGCAATATGTCAGGTGGAATTATGTTTGCAGATGCCGCAACACGCCAGCTGGCTTTGTAGCATGCGAAAATTTGATTTGGAGCAGGAGCCCAACACTGAGAAATAAAACAGAGCTGCAATTATATAGGATGTTTAACCTAAAAAACTAGAGACTACTGCACGCAGACCTGAATCATACTACAGTCGAGCCCACATATAACGGCCCCACTTAAGATGAACTTTTGCTTATAACGAACGAGACCTGAGCGACCGTCAAAATATACATTGTTTCAATGCCACAAAATCACACATATAACGAACGTCATTAAGCCCTGCTGCTCGGCTACTGCGAACGGACGGTGTAAACCCGGCACAGATGTGAGATAACCTGCCTCCGACACCTTAGAACACCAAGCACGCTCTTCGAAGGCGAACTGCCTGCCCCGTTTCGTGCCGCTCTCAAGCGAGCTACCCTTTCCCCATCGACGCGCCTTCCAAGATCGCCCTCCCACCCCTCCTCGCAACTCTGCTCCCCTCTCCTCACTCTCTTGTAAATCTGCGCGTGGCCTCCGCGATCAACCGCGCCACTGCCGGTGCCAATCGTGGAAGCCAAGCACCATGAAGCAGGCCTTCCGTGGGAGCCAAGAGGTGGCTGCACTGACGCTCATGGACGCCCCTCATTGGTCTCTCCGCTGGCGCTGTGCATCTGTATCTTTAGCTTGACTGCCGTCTGTGCACGTTGCACGTCTACCCCGTCGGGCGATTTTGTCACTCTTGTTGCGGTGCAGACGTTTCGTTGGCTTCGTTCAAATCTCAGGCCCTGGTTGTAATTCGGAATGGCGGACAGGAACACCGTGCCCATTTCCATTGCATTCAGCAGTAGAAATGATGAAAGCAGCCTGGATGGAGGTGAAAGCCACTGGGGAGTGGAACTGCTTCCGCAAGGCCGGCTTCGTCGACACAGTGTCTGATGCTGAGCCTGATGCTTCGGAAGATGACCAGCCCGGCGGCAATTTGTGGCAGCGCGTCGTCAACTCCGACATGGGGGGGTCATGACATTGGTTGGAATGATTTTATTTCTGTCGATGACGACGCCGACCCCGCGAAACCGTGCACGGACTAGGACATCGTTTCTGAACTGCGGGAGGAGAGTGACATGGAGGAATCAGATAAGGTTGAAACTTATGAGCCAGCACCTATAGGCGCGCCTGTGGCAATGGGCTACATAGAGAGCCTTAGACAACTTATCTATGCCAAGGGCCTCGGCAAAGAGCACGCTTCTGCTTTAAATACACTCGAAACGTCCCTCCTCGCATCTGCGCTGCAAAAACAGACGTCCATCACGGACTTTTTCGCAAAGAAAAAATTTTGTGTTTTGACAAGCAACTGTCTCTAAAGCTGCGGTCCACTTACTATGAACGTCGGGATATAACGAACGGATGCCGTGTGACGCTCATGTCCGTTATAAGCGGGATTGACTGTACAGCGTAGTATGCTTCGGTTACAAGCTTCAATGAATGACACGATAAGTGCAGAAACACAGGTAGCCAATCTGGCATATGTGTGCACAAATGAAGTGGAGCTTCCACTGATGTTTTCCACGCATCTGAGTTCTCCAGAGACATCTGCGTAACGTTCCCTTGATAGAGCTGATTGGTCACAGCAGCAGCCCCAAGTTTAGCCTACACGGTGTGGCACACCATAGTGATCTAGAAATGTCATCCGTCAGCACTAATTACCACACCAAAACGCTTCAAGAGAAGATAAACCATGCTCGAAGTCTGGACAACTGGTCAATGTGCGACCGTCCTGGCATTTTTCATTTTACAACATATTAAATGGTGACAGGATGGATGCACACTCCTTGTTTTTCCAGCCTTACAGCCCTACAGCATGCCCTTCACAACCCTGACGCAGTCCGCCCCTGTGCAAGTTGGAAATGCAGAATGCCCCCGCCTCTTATGTTTTGGAGGCAAAAAGGAGGTCTACTGCTATGTTCGGGCTTTAGAACACAAGGTGTTGGGCGCTGCCTTCTGAGAAAGTGAAAGGTAAAATGATTATTTAGAACAATAAAATAGGGTAATCCCACCACCCCACTGTTTTCCACAGTGTGCCGAATTTCTGTCCACTTTCCATAGTTCAAACCTTGGTTAATTCAAACTGCATTGGTGTCCCCATGAAATTCGAATTAACAAGCTTCACAGGTCTGACGTAGCAGAATTTTGGTTATTTACAGGGGCTCTGAAAGGGGCTCTAATAAAGTTGCGGTATGCCTGGGATGTTAAAGCACACCGCTTCATGAATATTGTCCAGCAAAAATTTTTTTAATGTGCTTTGTAGAAGCTAAGCAATCTGTAAACAAATTTGAATTCAGCGTCTTCGCACCTTTCCCTCTTCTCTCATTACTTTTATTATTTATTTATTTATTTGAAAATACTGCAGCCCCATTCTAGGGCTATAGCAGGGGTGGTTACATAAGATGTGGTACAATTCCACACATAAAACGGTATATGACAAGAATTACAAATATAAACGCTGCACACAACACCATACAATGCTACGACTCAATTGCTGACGCAAAATCAGAAATTGATAATGCACGAATATTGCCATGCAAAGCGTTCCAACTCTCCACGATACACGGAAAAAAGGTGTATTTGGATACGTCCGTACGGGCAAAAAAAGTTTGGATATTAAGATCGTGATGGCTCCTTGTTGCAGATGGTTTTGAAAATGAGATGTTTACCCTCTGAATGGCAAGTAGCAGAATGCACTATTGAGTGAAGAAAATTTGCATGCCGGAAGGTCGGCACTCCTCTGCTGGCCTCACCTCCGGAGGCGGAGCTCGCCGGAGCTGCGCGGATTACTGGCCGCGGCCATGGTGGCTGTCTGTCGTCTCAAAGAATCTAACCAATAGCCACCTCTCAACTTGTATACGCAGGTACGAGCGACGGAGGAGGGCGCGACCAAGAAAAAGTCATTGGGAAGGGCTCACCAACTTTCGCGCGGGATTGTGGGTTCTCTGCTGAGTGTAGAGGTGCATTATTTGGCTCAGGTTTTCGTGACAAAACAGTGTAGTGATTAAGCGAGTTGATGTGCTCTCCGAGTAAGGCATTTCAGAGCCCCTTTAAAGCAGACTGAATTGGACATCAAAAGGCCTGTCGTAACATTATTGCTGATTTACTAGATTCAAAAGCACACCTTTTCTCGGGAAAAAATAATCCCAAATGACATTTGCATCAGAATCGAGTATAAAAATGAAACCGATGAAATTATGCCAGCAACACCCTATTGACAACAGCATCACTAAATGCCGGCTGATATTTTTTTTTTTGTTAAAAATGACATTGCCATATCACCTACTGCAGTCATGGACATCGATAGGCCTCGCACCAAGCAACAGGATGAAGTGTGCCTGCTGCAAGACTTTGTGGAATGAGTAAAAGATGCGCGGTGCACATTCCCGTCTTCCACGGTTGAGAAGTCCGTCAAGAAGAGCAGAATTTCAAATCCCATGGACAGCACCGAGAACAAAATGCTTTGGGTTGTTGCGACAAGGAGGCTTCCAAAAGCAACGATGAGTGAAGACAATTTTGCCAGCCAGACAGGAAAAGGAGAATGAGCATTAGCGCCTTCACTTCATCATGGGATTAGAGTGGTTACAATAAAGGTTGGTATTCGTTTCTTCATTGAACCATGAAATCCTGGTGCACGTTACAATCGAAGACAGTGAACTTTTTTTTTTCTGTGAAAAACAGGTGCACATTACAATCGAGGGTGCGTCAGAAAAGAGTAAATACGGTATACTGCATACAATACTCCTCAGGCTGTTCCTGCATAAAAGCACAAATCTTTTCCTTTTTTTTTATGTGCGGCTTTAGGACAATGGCCTTCGTAGTCAACAAGTTTTCACATCTGCTGAAGAAGAATTTCTTTTCATCAGATTTCTCGCTTCAAAAGTTGCAGAATCCCATCTCCAGGCATTTAATGTAAAATAGAAAAACAAATTTCAATTTATACGTAACTAGTTTGCAACAACACTTACAGGAGGGTTAGCAGTAATCGATGTCCTAGACAGTTTCACCGAGCTTGTCTTGACAACAGAGCCTTTGGTTTCTGCAGCTGGGCTACTCTGAGCAGAAGCACCAAACCTGCAGGAGAAAAGCAATGCAAGCGGTGAAAATGCCTCTGCTTTGACCTAGAGATCATGTTTCAGGACCGGCTGCCCGCCTATATTTTGGTGCACATCAGAGCAGCAGTTCCAGACTATTGGGAGTAAAAGTTTACAAGACGCATGTTTTGGGGAAAAAAAATTTACTATACCTCTGCCTTGAGATCCAGTCGCATGGTATTGTTACCATGTGGATAGAGCATGCATGTCCCCTCACATTTCAGGCGACTGGATTATGCGATTGCGCCGAAATAGTTCTTTCAGTACATTTGCGCCCCGTTAACTTCTTCAGCCAATAATACAAACCATGGTTTCTCTATAAAAAAAAAACTCAGTTTTGTTGAGCAGAACAGAAAAACGTGTCAGGGTTTTAATTTGGTAAACCGATTATAGTGCGAAAGCACGTGCAGTATTAGTGGATGAAGAAGACTGAGTGCAATGCACAGCACGAGGGTGGATAGCAGTTTAACACGGGGCGTGTTTGGCCACGGTAAACAGCCTAGTGCTCTCGTGCAGCGGCCTGATTTGATTTCATCTTTAACTTAGCCTGGCGTCGCTGTTGCTATGCTATGGTACAAGATCAAAAGATGACAAGATTCTTGGTTGGTGTTGGCGAGCATATCAGTGCTTTCGCAATAAGAACAATGATGTTCAAGCACATACTGCTGAACCCTCCCAACTTGGCCACATTTAGGTTGTCTAATCAACAAACAGAGTTCAATAAGCAACAGTAGTCAGGCCTCTCCAACATCAGTGAAGACTACTTAGGAATCTAGAAGAGCAGCAAAGGACAGCTCGTGCAACTAGCATTAGCTAAGAATAGACCTCACTATAAGGACATAAAAAAAAAAGCAATGCTCCATTTGCTCACTGCAATGCAAATAGTCTTTTTAACAATTACCGGTACGTACAAACTTGCAAGACTCTGGGCAAGCATGACACAATTCGTACACATCTGACTTCAAGACACAGCTTCATCACAAAGCAAGAGCTTCAAAAACCTCATGTCTTCAAGGGCTCAAAAAGGTATGCAGATCCTCATCTGATCTGATGTTTTATGGTTTATCGGGTTTAACGTCCCAAAGAAACTCAGGCTATAATGGACGGCGCAGTGAAGGGCTCCGGAAATTTCGACCACCTGGGGTTCTTTAGCATGCACTGACATCGCACAGTACACGGGCCTCTAGAATTTCGCCTCCATCGAAATTCGACCACCACGGTCGGAATTGAACCCACTTATCTGATCCGAAACTGCTGCATTAGGTGACATGAAAATCAGTGCAAACTACCATATACACTCGTGTAAGGGCTACACTTTTCGTTGGCAGTTTTGACGGGGTGCAGCCCTTACATGAAACTTTTTTTGCAGATATTTTTCACATTACAGTCGAGCCACCTTTACACCTCCCCCTTTCATGCTGCGACATGCATTGTTATGACAAATTAGTGCAGCCCTGGCAAAACCTCCAAATATATATTGCATTGAAGCATGAATGATAAGATGCAAACCTGACAACTGGAGCAAATTAACCGCCTGGAGTAAATCAGCTTGCTAGATCAGTTCACTAGATCCTCCGAAGATCCGGTGCTCAAATGACAGTAATGATGCCTTGGCCGACTGTTCGAAGGGGTGCCCCACGCGTGCAGTCTGCAGCCATTGGTGTGAGGTGGCATTTGCCTCGCCTGCTTTTTTGCATGTTTCACTGCTGAAGGCCTTGAGGAAATCAATTATATGTCCGTTATAATTGAGGCTGTTGTGTGACAGTCAACTGGTAACAAGGTTAAGACCTTTTATGAGAAACCATGACTAGATTCAAAGCGCGTTCACTCTGGCTTCATGCAAAGCATGCTAGGTCTAGCAACAACGGATGAACAGTGCACTACTACAGCACATGGTATTCCATCGGTAATGCACCACTGGCGTATGCGCACCCTATTATAGCTTTTGCACACTATAATGTTTTGTCCTTCCTGGCGCAAACGCTGAGCCCACAGGATGAGCACACAGGATGAGCACTGTGGCACCATGTATTTGCAGTTTCAGCTGATGCATCTGTGGTTGCACCTAATGTCGCAGGTAAATAAGAGTATATACTAATGCAATTTGCAACCCCCAACTTTTTACCCAGATTTTTTAAAGAAAAGCTTTTACTAGCATATTTTGCACCTTGTGTTGTGCCACACAAACAGCATGTAAACGGGTGCAAGGCAGGCTTGGGAAGACGGGCATGGCCAAGTCACCGTGTGCGGCTGCGAAAGGTGCGAGTGGCGAGTGCACGAATTGTGCACCATTTACCCGGCTCGCTCACGCTGGCGGTCACTTTCCCAGATGAACAGTTGCATGCATGCCCGAATCCAAAACTACCAAACCATTTACTCTTCAATTTGCCACTAGTCAGCCACATGCGAGTGCGCCGTTTTATCATAAGTTGTCTCCTTTGCCTCTCACAGCTGGCTTCACGGTTGTATTACTGCACGTTTAATGCTTTGAGCTGCACATGTGCTGTCATACCATTCAACGGGGATATGAGTCACATTTGGAGTAAAGTTTTTTTTTTGGCCAGCGAGGGGTGCAAGATGGAAGGGTCTATGTATAGGCGGCAATATGCAGTATATACTGCGTGTTATGACCTTTGTAGCGTTTTTAGGGCGTTTAGAAAATTTTTGCGTAATTTGCGCACCCCTTTTGAAGCATTAATTTAAAAAAAAAGTGCACAAATTACACAAGTAATATGGTATTACCTATTAGCTCACGGCTGGACATACTATATGGGCATAGTTACATGTATATAAAACATTTGGCAGACTTTTTTTCTTCTTTTTGAAGTTAGCCAAGTTGGGGGTGCGGCCCTTATACGAGTATATATGGCAAATCGGAAGTAGCAGCACAGATGATTTACCAGCAATTGATAGAACAAATGACAACCATTTGAACAATGTTACAAGCAAGATTTGAGTTTAGAGTGACACTCCTAGGACCACGATCACTTCAACTTCCACCCAGAATGCTGAAAACAAGAAATAACTACACACTTACCTTTCCATTCGCACCTTGAGTCGAGCAGTGTCCGAAATTGGCATGTTGAATTTCTTTGACCGAAGTGCTATCCTCTGAAAACAAAACAATTTGTTGATCTGAACAGTGCATGTTACTGCATTGCATGTCTGTCTGAACCGCCCTTTTCAGGGGAAGCAAATATGTCAAGGCATCAGCAGAACTTTGTTACATACCATCAATTACCATCACTGTCATTGCTACTGAAGTCCAGAATAATACCACCAAAAAAAGAATGTGGCTACTAGCACACAATTGCCTAGAAAATGCTCAAATCTGCAATTTACTGCACAATCATGGAAAACAAGGGGCCCTAGTTGGGGCCCATGCAAGATGGTTTCCATACCATCTCATGAGTTGAAACAGGATGAGCTGACACCTGTCTAATCTTGTGCGGTGATATGGAGGAAGTGGCAATTATTTTCTTGGGAGATTGCGACATCTGATGAAATGTGGCTGCACGAGTGCCAGCCTTAAAAAATGTAGTGCATGACCAAAGACAGGCACCAAGCCTGTTCAGCAAAGCCCGAAAATTCTTGGCACTAGTGGTCCAACTCCTGGAAGAGCAATATTGATCCTATTCTGCAACTAAAAAGGAGAAAATTTGGAACTGCACATGTCTGAAGGAAAAATGGCCACCTTTACATCATCCTCAGAGCTTCTGGAAACTCACCGGCAACCTGCAATCAGATCAGCAAAATGACCTCCCACGTACAGGTGTTCTCTTACAATATGAATGCGCACAATGAAATCTTGTTAATTTGGTCCCCATTAACTTGAAAATTCGGATAAATCGAACTAGAAGCGTGGTGCTGGCCGACACCCATAGAAGTCTACGGGATTGAACGCTCGCTAATTCGGATATGAGCGGGCTCGCACCAGTTAAATCAGACCGGAGGTTGCGTCGCAGTATGACCTGCACAGTCAGCGATGATCCAAACAGACCTCAGGAGTGCGTGAAGATGACCGGAAGTACCTCATTGCCGAATTTAGCTTGGCTGTATAGTTTTGGATTCGCTTTTCTTAACTTCACGGCACTTCACGCCTGCCATCGGGCATGCACACAGGCCAGTACCATTTTGAACAGTGCTTGGCACGTCACTGGTCTCGATTTTTATTCAGTCCGAGCAGTCTGTGCAGTGAAGCATCCTCAAAATGCAACGGGGCTCTTTGTGAAGAATCCCACTGCTACTGCGTCACACTTTGAAAAGAGCCATAGAAGACTTTACAGTTCAGGAGCAATTCTTCGACTTGTTGAGGGAGTTTGCGCGAAGCAAAGCATTTGATGAAACCGTAAAAAATTGTTGCTGTAGTTTGGTTCTCACCTCAAATGTAGGCAATTATCATCCAGGCGTTCACTAAATAAATTACTGTGATGCAAACGGTTTTCAGCAGTTTATTTAGGGCTATTCAATAATATTAACTATTGTTCTTGCCCCATGAATGCCAAATTGATGAGGCTTTACTGTACCTCATTCTGCACATGCAAGTGAAGAATTCAAGCACCTGAATTTTGAATGCCTCTCATCCTCCCTACTCTTTTGACTGTTTCCAGTGACTACATTTTTAGACCATTAAAAGATGCAATAGGTGGGAAGTTCAACCCTAATGAAGATTTGCAGCACATGGTGCACAAGTAGCTACATGCACAGTCAAGAGATTTTTTTTTTTTTTCTAACAGCATTTTCACACTTCCAAAGCACTGCAAACCTTGTATTAAGAACCGTGGAAACTACCTCAAAATGTAATGACACAGGGTAATCCGTGCGGTCCATAAATATTGAAATAAAAATAATTGTTTCCATCGGATTAACCTCATACAGAGGTTAGATTGGGCTAAAGAAAAAAAAATTATCGTCTTGCGACACAATGGGCTCATACAGTTAAAATTACTGAACGAAGTGAAGAGCAGGCATGAACTATTTCGTTAAATCGGAAAATTCGTAAAATCGAGGAGGCATTTTTCTGCCCTCCAAAATCTGAAATTGCAACACAGCGGCACCCGAAGGCTACCGCAGCATCATATTTTCCGGCAACTCGCACTTGCGCTTATGAAAAGTCCACAAGGCCCGGATTGCTTGTGTGAAAGTTCTATCTGGTAAAACAAATTCGTGCAGCGGCGCAGTTTGCAACCACGACAAACAAAGACCAGGACCACAACTTCGGCTCCTAGATGTTATATTGGCATGCTGCCAACAAGCTGCAAGACATTGTGGGCAAAAAGAAAGTGAGAAATCACCATTTTTTGGTTCATTATTCCCGAAAAAACTTCATCGTTAAATCACGTTTTGTGGTCATTTTTTGGTTATTTCGGGTTATTGAGAACACTGAACGCTATGGGTGCTTGCCGGGGAATTAAAATTTGTTCATTAGACCAGGAACATCGTAAAATCGGGTTTCGTTAGATCGAGTTTTAACTACGAAAAGAAGCTAACACTTGCTGAAAAAAAAAACATTCGGAATGTTACCTTTCCTTTCTAATGGCGGTACTAAATGGAAGAGAAAATTAACTGCTAAATCATACATGGTGGTACTTTTATATAAAGTAGAACAAACAAACATATGCTACCTATGTGATCTGAACCTCAGTTCTACGTCTCTTAATTTCAATGACTCTTGGAGTCTTCCTACCCTTATCTGCTGAAGAGCACAGCAATGGTCATGGTCCTGGCAGTTTCCATGCTACAAATTATTTAATTTAGGTGCCATTCTGCATGGCACTTGCAGCATAACACTACATACCGTGTCTGCCACCATGCTCAAATCTGGCATTGCTGAACTCTGAAGGTTAGGCTATACATGAGAAACACCTTCAAAATAAGAAGGCAAGACAGCCACCGCTGTCACTCGGTAGAGTACAACACACGACCAAGGATAAAACTGTCGCATTGACAAGACGGGAGGGGGGCTGTAAGTGTAAAAATACAAATTTTGGTTTCACATTCCAGCAACACAGTACAGACTTGTTGTCAAGCACAGGCTCTCAAAATGAAAGATGATAATCCGAGCGCACAGGCTTCGCTGCCTGTGCCTTACACATGTGTAGACTCACGATGGCAAAATTTTCACTTTAATATTAGTGTCATAGGAACAGCACCAAGATCCCTTCAGCAAATCTCAAAGGATATCTGCTTCAGTACAGTGCGCAAATTTTCTGAAATATCTAGCAGTCAAGATATTGTGTTAAACACTTAAGACATGCATTCATGCGAGAGCACATCAGCACGGCACACTGGCTTGAAAGCTGAAAAATAATTTTTAACCTGCACTGAGCATGTTGTTTTTGTCTCCCTTCAAAACTGAAGCGAATGGCTTAAGAGAAGGCAAACATCTCCCGCTGAGAGATACAGTAAAAGCTCATCAATTCGACCCATGTTACTTCAGAAATTCAGGCCACCGCAGGGTTCCCGCCCAAAGCCCGTTAAGCCTATGACGTTGAATGTTCGGTAATTTGAAAACTGCAGGGCTCACATCAGTTCGTTTGGATTGGCTCCCGAAGCGGCGCCGTGTCAAAATATGACCTGCTTGACTAGCGATCATCCAAACATCTGTCCTCCGGGCTGCCTTGCATAGTACCCGATTCCCCATGCACTTCTGACACACACGCGACAGCACACATGACGACGATTGGAAAGCCACGTCGCTAGGGTTAAGAAATTAACGATCACCTGCTTGACAAATAAATTCATTTCGATAGCTTGGCACCATTCTAGATGAACATCTGCACTCGAGAAACCAGATTAGCAAAAGTTGGAAAGGGTGTTAAACTTTACGCCATACTTCCAAACAATGTCTTGCGTGGCGGTGCCTGCCTTTTCTCTCAAAATCTCAACTTTCGTCGCCAAGTCAAACGTGCGATAACTTCCACGAGTCGCCATGACTGGTAGAACCACTGCATGCGAAGTCCAAACAACGGTCCAAGTTACACTCGGTGTGGAACCATCCGCGGAACAAACGAGAGAGACACAGTTTGCACCAAACGAGTCAAGTGACGCCGCCGCGACTTGTCAGCACATGCTAAGCCACTTCAAGATTAGCGGCGCTGCGGGCGCTTACGATGGCATCGATGTATCTTGTTCGTTTCAAGGCGGCGGTGCCGACAACCCCGATGGTATCAAAAACGGTCGTAGTGATTTTCAATTGAAAAATAACTTCTAGTTAAACTATACCTCAAGCTTTTCAACTTCGAATCACTGAGTGATATTTCTATAGAATTACATATAAAACAGTCGGGACCCTGAAATCACTTCTAATTAACGAAAAAATCCAATTAGGCAACTTTGAATTATTGGGAGTAGACTGCATAACACAATGTAAGCATATCAAGCCAAGCCAGCCACTATTCCAGTTATTAAATATCCCTGCTTTTATTCTTCTGTGCACATTAAAAATAGTGGTCTAGATAAGCAATGCAGTAAACCAAACACCCTTTTAATGCCTTTGATTCACTCTTCTCAACCCATTAGAAACCACCCATACGATTAAGAGGGAAATATTTGACAATTTGCAAGAACGCACTTAATGAACATATCTGACACAGGTGATGGTCGTTTTCGGATTGTGTCACTTATGCTGCGTTGCTTTGGTTAGATTTTGTTGGCTATACTATAATTATAATGCACACAGTTTAAAAGATAAACCCAATGTTTTGTTTTGGTCCCTCACCAGTATTACTGTAGTTCTACATTCGCACAAGAGCTGAGACTTTGCGTACATACATCTGTTTCTGAACCCAACAATAGCCTTTGGCTATGAGTTCAGTCAGTGTTTGGTAAATTGTATGGCAGAAGTAGAAATAAAATGATATGAAATGAAAATAGACCAGCCATGTTTCATTTTCGGAGTTTCACTGCCATGCCTGCAACGTCAGCCAGCCACGTAGCCAAGTCAAGCTGTGCGCTGTTTCCTTTTCTGAAGAGTCATACCACAACAGCACCAATTCACGCACAATAAGAGCCATTTCTGGCAGTTTTTTGGTGGCCATTCTCATTTCAAGCTTCCAATGGTTCAGAAGTTTTTTTCTGCTCCCTTGAAGTCCAAACTGACGAGGTTTAACTATACCACAAAAAACCTGCCACAAAAAAATTCAAAAATGCAAACTTGTGACGGCAGAGACAAGCAGCTTTGACACACGAGAGATTGAATGAAATACTACGTAAGGCACCGCGGTTCTTCGGTAAACTGTGAGCTAATACCAATCAACACTTCCTCCTGCACTTCAACTATAAGCTGTATTTTGAATTATCTCAGGCTTTAGATTAAACAAGTTTCCTCAGTAAACATTTCTATGTTTGTAATAAATGATTTGGCCACTACACACCTCCTCCGCAGAGAGCCCCTTCGTGGGAACCTTGGAAGTACCGGTCTTCTCTTCTGCTGTACTGCTTTCCGACAAGGCTGTGACCTTGACCCGAGTCTTCTTGGCATCGCTTTCTCCCGGTGCCGGATCCTTGGAAGTGGGCATGGCTGGCTTCTCTGGTGTTGTAACTGTGGCAGCAGGAGTACTGGCTGGTGCTCCAAGCTTTGCAGGAGTGGGTGGCGGCTCCTTTGAAACCGGCGTGGCGGCCAGTAGCTCTTCCTCACTGGCAAGGACATCCCCATTGTTCGCCTTCCCCTCTGTAGGCAAGAGCAGACTCTCTTCGAGAAGAGCTTCATCTTCATTGACATCGACACTTTGATCCAGACCGTCTGCAAAACAGAGGAAAAAAATTGGGCACAACATTCTATGCGACCTAAATGCTGACCCGCAAAATTCAAAACTGCTAGGGCCACATTACACGCAATCTCTTCCAGAAACAGCCCTCACAATTTCCTTAAACTGATGCCATGCAAACAATGTTTGCCAATACCAGCATAATTACCACAGCATCATATTTGCCACGAGACACATTTTGATCTCAGAAGAGGCACTGAAGTGCTGCTCCTTTAGGCATATACACGGGCTGCGGTAACAATACAATGACGGTTGATCAACAGCGTTGCTACAAAAGAAATTTGCGTGAAAGAGCTCTGCCTTGTGATACTTCTCAGTCAGGGGTTCTCAATTTCTGTATCTCACGGAACCCCAACAGCTTTAAAAAGGTGTTCAGAATTCTTATGTCTTATGTGTCATGGCTTTCTTCCCTTGCTGCCCAAACTGCATGTGAAATAGAGCATGCAGATGCGTGGCCCCTAAAGAAATACCCAAATTCAATTAATAAGGAATGGTTGTATGGCGGAAGATACAGCTGTTACATACTTCCCTCTTGAGGAATACGGGAAAACTGCCAGTCACGATCCGAGAGTACCTGCCCAATGCACTCTACTCCATTCTTATTCTAGTTATTTCATTCTTGTGGTTCCAGTTTTCCCTTCTGAGAATGTTGAACACGACTTTAGCTTTCTGCACATTCATTTTAAGCCCACCGTTTCCTGTCTAGGGCATTGATCATGCTTTGCAATTCGTGCCCTGAGTGCACCTGGGGGCTTTATTTTCTCATTCGTGCTATCTCACCTGCCACTGCAATGAGAAGGCTGGTTTGCAATTAAAACGTGCATGCTATGTGGCATGTACTACGTCCTTGCCAACCGTGCTTACTGAGAAAAAAATTTGTGCTCAGAGTACGCAATCTTAAAAGCATTAAAAACAATGAAAACGAACAAGCTTCTGTAGGTCAAAAGAAAAGCATACATGGACTTTCGAAACTATTAACGGAAATGTCACCGAGGTTTTAGGTGCTTGTGGGCGTTAATGCAGAAGATTATTTCTTGGCTGCAGAGTGCAAGGCAAGGCAAAGTCACCAGTGAATCACAGATTATACTAAGGTAGTCTCCATAAATTGGTAAAACAGTCTGCCGTGAACAATTAGAGTACCAGCAGTGGCTAAAGGGAGGCTGGGAGTTGAGCCATACATGAATTTAGGCACTCAAGAAACCCGGAAAGCACTTCAAAGGACCTACAGGTTCTGCAAAACCAAGTCTAAGAACCCCCCTTCTAAATCCCTCAATGGATACACGATGTCAAAGCAGTGACAAGAAGTGACCCTTTTCACACATTTTGCAAATTCACCAGCCATCAAATATGACATCTTCAATAAAAATAGTTCTGAAAAGAAGTCGTTTTCCTTTTATGCAGGCTGCCAATATGAAACGCACTGATATAGCTGCAATGTTATGGCGGAGCATGCTAAAAACATGCCATCTGATATGTGTCAGCCAACCTGATACTATTACAGTTTTATTATGCCCAAGAACACACACAACCTTCCCCTACTCCCCCAATATAAGTCAAGTGTGCCACACTCTACATCATTTGTGAGTTGCTGCCTTTAACAAGTTAGCATTGTTTAATGAACTTTATGTGCAAAGCAATATTGTGGCCTGTAAGGAACACTGCAGTGGAGGGCTCTGCATTAAATTGACACTGAGGGTAAACTGAAGTTTGCCTGTATCGAAAGACTAAGGCAAACTTCTTGTCAAACTTTTTGCCCCAAGCAACCCCAAAAGCCTTAAACATGTGCCAACAAAACCCCATCACAATCAGTCAGTACTGCTTGTGAATGGACCCTTTGTGCTTTATTTACTGTTTCGTTCACTTTTGTAAGTATCTGTTTCCTTGCTTTCAGCCATCAGTTTTTTATTGAATGCCTATCCCTGACTAGTGCTCAAGCCTTCATCCCCAAGACAAGAAAGCAGAAAACAAGTCACAAGACAAACATTCCCTCACATTCACATACTCAAATGGCTAGGCTGCGTACAAAATCATGTGACGCCTCGTCTGGAATCATTGGCGCTCCAGCATCAGCGCGGAGTCTGCTTTTTTTTTTTATTTCGAGATACTGGCTTTTCGACGTGAATGGGCTTGCCAACGGCAAAGGCATGCCCCCGCACCGCTGACACCAAGAGACGTGAAAACTTTTTCGTCTTTGCTGGGCTCGGCTAGCTTGACAGTGCGGCCTACACTTTCAGTCGCCATGCGCAAAAATGCAAGTAACATGCGTTGCCTAGTGCACCATGCCCTTCCCCACCATCTTGACAGAGTTCTAAACATGCATGCACTGGCGCAACTAGGTGCAGCAATGTCCTGTCGCTATGTAAAGTTCACCGGGCGAGCCATTGCCATCGGCACTCCTGTCGAAACAAACATGCGATGCCATTACCAGTGCGTAGCATCTTGGCATGCTGCCAAGGTCTGTACTGCCGACAGCATGAAACTGGGAAACGAAACAAAAGCTCAGAAATTAATTTTCATAAATCAGGTACTGTGTCTGCTTCGCACATGCTCACCGGAAGTGTACCGGAAAAAGCGGGCAGGCCAGCGTGGGTGCTCGCAGAACCCACAAAAGCAGCCCGCGGAACCCAGTTTGAGAACCTCTGAACCAAGGCATGCTAACAACAAAGAGACTGCTCTCACCAAAAACGATACTTTTGCAAGTTGCCTTGACCGGCTAATTTTGCAAGTAAAATGCATGCACCGACACCAAATTTTTGGCATAGATCCCAGAGGTTACGCTACACTGCTATTCCCTTCAAAATGGCGTCAACCAGTCTTTCTCAGTGTGGACGGCCCGAGTTTGAATCAAGTGGGAAGAAAATTTTAAATTCAATTTTCTCAGCCATAAATGGGTTTTTCGTGCTTGACAAATGTTCACATACCTAGAAACAGTGAGAATAAATTTTTACTGGGAACAATAACTGCATGGAGTTGTTTTGACCAGTCAATTTTTTTAGCATATACCAAAATCATTACTGTACACAGGAATTTTGCAATTCGCCCCCATAGACATGCAGCCATGACTGCCAGGGTCCTATCTGTAAGCTCCTGCTCATCCGCTGAAGATAGCAGCATATATACCTCAGCGACTAGTAGTTCTTTACATGTGCCACAAAAGTCTGCTTCTATTTAACTATGCAAAACAAAGCAATTTGTGCAAACAATTATTTCACAAAGTAAAGTGGCACACAGTCCCTGGACAACGCATGTTTAAATGTTTAACTTTTATAGTGCGAATATTGAGCAGCGTTTTTTTTTTTTAATTTAATCAGTACCTTAAACCTTACTTTGAGGTCCAGAACAGGACAAGGAGCAAAGTATACTCCGCGGTTAATTATTCCAGTAGGAAACACAACTGCAACATTCCACAACTGAAACACGTTCGGTAAGCGTGTACCCAAGTACTCCGAGCAACTTAAGGTGCCAGCGCAGTGTCAACCACAAGACAACATAACTGTAGCAGCAACTGCAACCCGCACCACTTCATGTGAAACAGCCACATCCTCAAGAAGCGGCTTCCCTTGAATGCACTAATAAAGCAGGAACTTAGCAGGATACTGGCCAGAATACTCTTGACTGCACTTCAAGTACTTAGTTTGCGTCTTCAGAAATAATTTTCGCCGCGTTAGTGTTAAGTGAGGACAGCGGTAATGCAGGGCTACATTTAGCAGCCCAACATACGTTCTCCGCGATCACACTTATACTGAAATTGCTAGCATGTGACCACAACTTTGCTTACATACCGAAACACAGTCAGACACAAGACGCCATTATCGATAAGGCGACAAACCTCTTCTCGCGGAGTAAATCACAAAGATTTCCAATCAAGAAAACTTAAGAAAGTTTGAGTCACGCGCCAAGGGCTATTTGAACAAAGAAACGCGGCACAAGCGCAGCTGGAATGAGCTTGTGGCAAGCATCAGCTGCTCCAGCAACACTGACCGAAACCTTTGCGCTCGCATCAGAAAAACCGCGTTAGCAAAGGTTCAAATTTACTACCACAACGAATATAGCAAGCTTTGACGAAAGCTTACCGTCCAGCTGCACGTCGCTGATGTCTGTCGGAAGCAAGAAAAGCGAAACAAGAAAATTAGAAAGCACGTAAGAACCAAGTAGGTTACAAGCTGGCGCAACGCGGACCCCCACGAATTTACCTTTGGGCAGGCCAAGCGCACTTTCGAGGCGTTCCGTCAGCTCACTTTTGTTGCCAGTTGTGGGAAGGCCCCTGGCTTTAAGTTCCTTCTTCAAGTCAGCAACCTAAAATAACAGAGAACATCACACGCTTCCTTGTCAGTCTTTGTTTTATTTTCAAACACAACGGCTAACCCTGCCGAAACAGACGCCAGCGGTGACACTTTTATAGCACGGGCGTGTGCAGTACGTAGAGGCTGCACGCTTTCACTTGCATAGCAGAAGTGACTGTCGCTTTGTAACAACTTTATGTACAAATAATGAGCGAACTCTACACACCTTCATGTTGCGAATGGAATCGCCGCCTGCCGCTGCATCCACGCCGTCCGCCATGGTAAACAGTTTTTTTTTTTTTTTCCTCACTCTATCAAGGTTGCCGAGTAGGAACAGTAGTGGGCTTCCTAAAAATTTATTATGCATATCACATGTTACAAAGTATTTAGAGTGTAAATATTTTTAAACCACAAATTTTTCGCATAACTTAAGTTTAATCAAAAGTGGCTGCTCTGACTAAACCATGCAGATTAAGGATGAAGGTTAATCGAAATCAAGTCAAGACGTCAAGACGGTGCGAGAAGGCGCGCGCGCATTTAGAACAAACACGGTTTCAAAAGCTATCCCAGTTCATTTCAATGTCTTAACCTTCCGTAAGAAGAAAATATCAAAACAGTGACTCTTCCCTCACTAAATGGCTACTTTTGACGACGAGGATATATCCGGCGACTACCTGCAGCCCATCACTCCCATCAAAATAGACTGGCTGGACCTGTCCTCCTTTGGCTACCCAGACTCCGTCGGCCTTAGCAGCCTTCCCGGCTGCAGGTTCAAAGATACGTGGAGGGATGCCGTGCGTGACATCGAGTACCTGAAGCTGGAAGACGTCAGCGACGTGTTCGTGCTCTGCACGCGCGGGGAGCTGTCGCTCTACCGTGTGCCGACACTGCTGGCCGAGTACGAGAGCCACGGCATGACGGTGCACCACCACCCAGTGCCGGACGGCCTGCCGCCCGGCATAGGCCAGCTACTGGACATTCTTCGCGAGATAGGTGAGGCTATTCAACAGGGCAAGCGGGCGCTGGTTCACTGCTTCGGAGGCCTAGGCAGAACGGGCGTCGTCGCCGCCTGCCTTCTACTCAACTTGGACGACAAGATGACGCCCGAGCACGCCGTTCGAAAAGTGCAGGAGCTACGCGGAACTCGGGCTATACAGACAGTGAAGCAGTACAATTTCATACACGACTTCAGGAGTGCCCGGGACGAGTTCCTGAAAGCGGCGGCAACCAGCGTTGCGAGCGCGTGATGAACTGGCTTCAGCACTTTTATTTTTGTTTTATTTTTCTCATTCGCGCAGTTTGCGCTGCAGCGAGCAGTGGTCGCTACAACATTCGTGGTTGGTTGGCAATTAAAATGCACTTACATGCTATTTGGCACCTACTACACCTTTGCTAAGTGTGCTTACTGGGGGGAAAAAAATAGTGCCATGACAGTGCAGTCTGTTAACAGTGAAAACACACGAGATACGAGGTAAAAAAAAAAAACACATGGACTTTATTTGCAAACTATTAATGGAAGTGTCGCTGAGGTTTCACAATGCTTGCGAGCCTTAATGCAGAACATTACTTCTGAGCTGCAGAGTACACGGCTACCGTGACAAGCTCTTTCTGTTGGATCAAGATGTCCCTGCAGGAATGAAAAAACAAGAAAGCAAACAAATAAGCATGGCTTTAGCTTTTCACAGATCCTACACATGAACACTGTTGCACTAGATCTGCTGGCCAAGTTGCTAGCAACATGAAGACTACAATTATACCAGTTGTTACTTTTTAGTTACTGGATGGGGGTTTTTTGTTCACTAGGTTAAAACAAAATTTTCTGAAAATTAGTTCCAACTGCAGGCTTACAGTTCTAATTCCATGTCTGCTACATAAATGTGCCTTTCTGCACTGCTAATTCCAGTGTTCTGTGAGGACACATTTCAGAGAAATAGGTACAATTGTGTAAAAAGAATCACAAATTGCAAATATTTTTTTAGAAATATTGGGCCTTTCTTTTTTTGTAACCATTGCTTCTGTGCCTTATTTGTGCAAAATTCTCATAACATGCCTTTAATTATACCATTGCTACAACACAGTTTATTATTGCTGCTTCTAACCCCACCTTAATGCAAAGGTAACAGTTGTGCCGCTTCTTTTTGTTCTCAGTTGTGCACTAATTCCATTACATTGCTGAAGTTGAAATCTATATGACAGTGGCATTAGGCATGCAGGGGGTGCCACTAAAGGTCCACTATGGCTGACCGAAAAAATCAGACAGTCACACTGGCCTTGTGTAGTGCCAACCTGTGTTGTCTGATGCTTGCATTGAAATGTCCTTGCAATTACCTATCCCTCTAGTGCAGGGATTCACCATGTCCCACACTGATGCAACTAAGAAAAGAGTGAGGTTCTTTGCTAAAGGCGAAGAAACTCTCGATGCAGGACATGTTGTGCGCTATGGTGGCGGTGGCCAGTCTGGTGGGCAAAACTTCTCACTCCTGACAGCGTGGTGCAGCAGGTGCGACAGATAGCAAGGTGGCTCAAACTGGGTTTGGGCAAATGTGCAATATGTGCACAAGACAAATGCAGAGGCCAAAATGGATGATTTTGCCTGCCAGTTAGACCACACCCCCTTGACGTCACTATTGTCTCCATACAGGGAGAGGTCTATTGTGCAAGCATGTGCAAGTTAGCTGTGATGACTTGTAGAACAGCAACTGGTAGAGAACAGTTTGGAGTACTGGCTGCAACAAGCACAAGAAGACTATAGAAAAACCAAGAGTAGTGGGACTAAGTTTTGGTTTCGCCATCCGAATTAAAACATACACGCACGGTCTCATTTTTTTTACACTGGAGCCCCGGAGAGCAAACAGGAATGCCTGTCCAATTCTCCGGTACTCACAAACTCCAGCAATTTCAAAATGTCACAAAGTGTGCGGTCACACATATAGTATGTGCACACCAAGTTTACAGTAACTGGCTCCATTTCCTGCCTTACTTCAGCACATATGCCATCATATCTCTCTGCCTAGATAAGCAAAACACAAATAATCGTGGCCCAGGCACAATAGAAAAGCACAGATACAAGGTAGCAATGACTATCTACAGTGCGCAATTTAGCCCCGATGATTTTCAGGGCATCACTGGTGGGCAACGATTTTTATTGGCATAAATTGTGACCGTACTCTAACCGGTACATTTTTCAGCAGCAGTTGCTTGACAAGCAAGGTAGCTATGGCTTGAACGAAAGCCAAGAATCCTACTACTTCAGTACGACAAATAATGGTAGCTGATGGTACCGGCCGCGGAGGTAGCTCCACATTTCCATGAAGCTCTGAATACACTCTGAATTTAGTGCGAATCTGGCACCTACTGATCGCAAATGTTGCCGACATTGAACCTCGCAGCAAACAGATGTTTTTTACTGTGCAGTCAAGTAGCCACTGCTGCAAAACGCCTGCCCAAGGCTTTAAGTCAGTCAAAATCATTGCTTGTTGGTGGTGCTCCAGATGAAATTATCAGAGCTGAAATGCGCGCTGCAAACGGTCGCAGGTTTTCCAATACGAAGCTTGATTATCCATTCCTTCTTGGGCTTAGAATCAAGACGGAATGTAAGCAGGTTTATCTTGCCTTTAATAGTTGGAGCTATGTAGTAGAAAGAAAATGCGGCCGTTTTTTAGGTCTTCTGTCCGCACTGTGCGCTGTACAATACAGTCGGCCATGAACTTGTCCACAGCCAACAACAGCACGCTCTTGTCATGCATTTGTGACAATCACCACTAACGAAAGGGCCTGATATAGCTTTTAAAGGCACGAAGAGTTAAACACAATCCGTGGAAATGTTGTGGAAATGTTAACGCACAATAAGGTGAGGTTTTGAGCCCAAGGCCACTCTTAAATGACATAAGTATTCTCCCCTGTGCTCTCTTCGAGCATTCTAGACAGGTGTGTCGACGACTGTACATGCCAGGCACATAGCCGGGATCTTTTTTTGAGTGGGGTCCAAGGTAAATTCTTGTATATAAGGAAACGGACCTGGGCCCACTTAGGCCCCCCTTCCATAAGATGTGAATAGCCTTAATAGCAACCTCGTCATCACGCCATCAGAAACAATTACACGACACGCATCATGGACCACTAAGCGTTTGAAACTGCAATGCACTGAAGATAATGGTGGCCAGGATAATGCACTTTGAGATCCCACGATTTTGCTAATTTCCACTCCACTGTACACTGCCATTTACTGAACGAGACCTGAATCACAAAAAATTTTACTCTGATTTCTGTTTTTATGATTCGTCACTATGAACGACTCGCATTATAGACAGTTTTGTTTGGGAACCAGTGCTCATGTCAACAAGGCACGACTGAATAAGCAGGCCAACAAATATCTGGGACACTTTGTAACTTGGTACGTCAGGTATCAAGTGAAAGAACAACTGCGCATGCATAAAATTTCAACAGCATTCTTGTACTATCTACGGCATGCATTCATAACAACCAAGCTTACTGAACAACACAGAATACGGTTGTAGACGACTTAAGTTTCCCTCAACTATCAAAAAGCATTTGCACGTACTAGCTCAGAATATAACTTCTACGATCATTTTACTGCCTGGAAAACACTTTACGCTGTGAAGGACACCCGCAACATGCAGGTCATAAAGCACAAATAGTGAAACCTGTCTGTTTCGACTGCCAGTGCCACCACGTAACTCACATTAAGTGTGATAACATAAGTCTCCCCACTAAACATGCCAACACGTATTTTGAAAGGTACAAAAACAATCTGTACAAAAATAACAAGCCAACAGCAGCCAACAGCAATACGCACAGGGTATCTGATTCAAGGTGTATGGTCGGCGTGGTGTCACAAGAGGGATCGATTTCTTTGGCCAAACTGGCCAACGTTGCAATCACTCCAGCAGACTTGAGCTGCACTGGACCCGCACCTGCGGAAAATCGCAAATGAGAATAGCAAAATTCTGACGTCAAGTTACGGGGCGATACGCGTACGAAAACCACAACCGAATGTGTGACAGCGAAAATAAATGTAAATAAAATCACCTGCACCACTTAGGATGGTGCAAGTAGATCGAACGCAAACTGGAAGCAGCTTCGTGCAAGACTTTTCGAAGCAGGCTCACAGAGAAAAACCGTAGCAGTCATACTTACTGTGCAAGGCAAGTCCATGCCTGTCAGCGCAAATTACTCCAACTGCTCCAGAATCCACGCTAGAAAGAAACAAAACAAACCTGCGTAATTCTCTGCAAGCGAAATCATGATCAACGCTGCAACTAAAACTATCAGCTGTGCATGGAAGCACTTTTAGTCGCCAACAGCTTTCACTGCGGAACACCTAAAACTACTCACACTTCATCTAGACACTTAGCAAGTGGGGCTTCCATGTTGCCACTTCAGAAGCAGATCCTGTAATGTACAAACAATACTGTCAAAACGTTTTTGCGTTACTGCGAACGCCCCACTCCACAAGATATCGCCGCTTCCATCATCAGTTGTTTTGTCACATGACTCATAGTACACACAGCGTAGACAAATAAAAGCGTGTTCGCTAGCTGCCGATGGCGATGCGCGTGGTAGCATCGTAACCATCGTGGTACGATAGTATCCCCTTTGAAGTAGAAAGGTGACAAGCGCGAAGCTTTAACCTTACTTCACTTTTTTGTAGTATTTTTTGTAATGATGTGTACGACATTTTACTACATGTAATCAGCACGTGGTATTCACTTGTAACCGGAGAAGTATTGGAAAATTGGTTGTTGGGGAAAGGAAATGGCGCAGTATCTGTCTCACATATATCGGCGGATACCTGAACCACGCCGTAAGGGAAGAGATAAATGAGGGAGTGAAAGAAGAGAGAGGTTCGAACCCGACCGCGGCGGCTGCGTTTTTATGGAGGCGAAATGCTAAAGCGCCCGTGTGCTGTGCGATGTCAGTGCCGTTAAAGATCGCCAGGTGGTCGAAATTATTCCGGAACCCTCCACTACGGCATCTCTCTCTTCCTTACTCCTTTCACTCCCTTCCCTTATACGGCGTAGTTCAAGTGTCCAACGGTATATGAGACAGATCCTGTACCATTTTCTTTCCCCCAAAACCAATTATTCTTATTATCATTATTATTATTAAAGAGGTGCCCTAGTGCAGGCTCCGGAATAATTTCGACCATCTGGGGATCTTTAACGCGCACTGATATCGCACAGCACAGAGACGCCTTAGCGTTTAGCCGGTAAATAACATACTTTTTTTTACCTGTAGCAATAACATTTTTTCTCTCGTGTTGTTTCGGTTTTGGTTTCCAAGCGACGGCAGCCGGAAGGGCCGCAGTGATAAAGAATGAAAGGCAGCGATCGCAGTTCCTTGATAACCTTGACGACACAGCCAACGCTCAGATGTTTAAACAGAAAAAGCATGAGAGAAAAAATTGTCATAAACAATTTGACCAGTCGTCAGCGAGCATGCATGGTGATTATGTAACTTAACTACTGTCTTAATAAGGGAGTAATACTGGCGTACACAAAACGTTGGCATCCACCCAATGCCAATGATGCAAATGGATGCCAATGAGTATTACTCCCTTATTATAAGATATAGTCACATGCATCACCATGCATGTTTGCTGATGACCGGTCAAGTAATTTATGATTAATTTTTTCTGTCAATGATGCAAATGGATGCCCGTGAGTAATGACTGGGTGGATGGCAATGAGTGGTTACTCCCTTGTAACAAATCTGCTCCAATTTGTGGGATTCCTCAAAATATTTGCCCATCTATACTGTCTTTATAGTAAGATTGAGCTTTTGGGCAAGTTGGAACTTGCTTTGCTTCGACATAACTGCAGGATGAAAAAAGACAAACACAATGAAAGAAAAATGCTCACGCAACGGACAATCGCATCTGACAATTACAGTCAGATGAGCCGTGAGCCGTTTGGAGTAGCACGACTTGGAATCTGCCAGCCAATAAGGATATACCGGGTGTAGCACGTCGCTGACAGCAACCGTGCCTGACGCCTAACCTCCGAGCGTAGAATTTTTCCCACTCACTTTACATGCCCCCACGAAGGTGCGACAGGTCCGAAAAGGGCTCTCACTTCTTCCGGAATCCTGCCTTTTCTGAGACAGACAGCGATGTACCGGGCACGGGATGTTGTGAAGATTGGTGATTAAGCATTGACAGAAGGAAATACTTGATTAACACAGAAAGAAGGGCCCAGTGTAGAAGAAGTATGCTTTAGTTATTAATACGAGCTTTTGGAAAGTTGGCTGCTCAGCCTCGACATATAATTAATTGCAGCAATTGTCTGTGTCGTGGATGTTTTCCTTTCATTGTGCCGACATACCGTCTGTGAGTTCGTGATTATGTGTATTTCTTGGTTTGTGGCATCCCCGTGATGAATGGTTAGTGCAATCACTGCAGTTTGTGCCTCGGTGACTGTGCATTCCGTGAGTGTCATGCTCGTGACTTCTTGAGGATTGCTCCTCAAGCACCTCAGGGGGGTTAGGAGATGCCATCTACCTCCGAACTCTAAGTTAACTAAGAAACAGCCCATGATACACATAACTTCTATAAAATGTCTTCACACAACTCCAAACATCAAGCAACGTCTAAGTCGAGATTGAAACGTTTATCCACAAACGTAGAAACGTATTGACAAAAGATGTTTACTCACAAACGTTTTGAAAGCTTCTCTAAGTATACGTTTCCCACGCAACGTTTCAAAAATTTCTCTAACGAGAAGTTTACTTGGGAACGTATGCAGGTATGAAACTGAAACTTTTCAGTATGAGAAGTTTGGAAGGCGGCCCCTGCAAAACAAGCATCCTGCTACTTCTAGTTTTAATGCCAAACAATTTAGTTTTTTTTTATCGGACACTTATGTAATAAACTATGGCACAGACTGATGAAGCGGGTTTTCTTGCCTCATTTGCATGTGTATTTAGCTGCAAAGGGCAGCTGCCTGCCCTTTGCAGTTCGACCTATACTGCACATATCTGAGCAAACAAAATCTGCAGCTCTAAAAAAGCATGAGAACTAAACCTAATGAAATATCCCAGTAAAAAAAAAAAACAATGCATGGGTCCAGTTGGGCATACCATTCGATTCCAGTTGGACCCAATTGGTCAGCCAGCTAGCTGGGCTCATGAATCCAACTGGGTAGTCCATTTGGTTTCCCTAGTTCCAGTTGGGCATCCCAATTGGTTCTGCATTTCCAACTGGATTACCCAACTGGTTTATGAGGTTTCAATTGATTTCGGCACTCCCAGTTGTATCGCCCAACTGGAACCTACCCAACTGTATCGCCTAACTGGAAGCTCCATTTTTTTTCAACTGGGCGGTCCAATTGGAAAATCTAAGTGTAAGTAAATGATGTCCGTCATTCTGTATATTTAGCTGGCTATAAAACAGAACACTAGACTAATTAGGTTCTTGTAAAAGAGATAGTAGCAGCTTAATCTCTTGAATTCTTATCATTGCTTTCACCATCACTGCGGGCATTCTTAAATTAGATAGCTTCGCTTAATGTTCACCCTCCACTGGCTCCAGCTAGGCAGTATATATAAGTGACTGCAAACGTGTGCTCTTTGTATATACGCTGAGAACTTTGGTATACAGTGTTTTACTCTATATATGTAATGCACGCTTGTTGGTCTCTCTTGATTTTCATAACGATGTGTATTTATAATTCCAGTTCCCTTGTAGAAATGTTGGCAGCAGTCTCACAGCAGTCATAGAAGAAAGGCCAATTTGTTCCAATGCAATTCTAATTTTTTTGCTGACCAGCTCAAACTATTTGAGTCGAATAGGTACGCCAACTGAGTTCAATTGGTGGGAAATTTTGTCTGGTTGCGTGGCCAGTTATTTCTAATTGGAAGCACCAGTTGGGCTCAATTGGTCGAGCCCAATAAGTGCCGAAAACATATCTGGTTTTTGAACCATTGGTTTTAACTAGAAATTTCCCAACTGGACCTATTGTTTTCTTGTTTTTTGACTGGGATCCCACTGGTTGATTTTAGAGGGTTCTAAATATATAACATACAGATCTTGAGTCTATAGGATTCATATAAGGAACCAATTCAAAAAAATAAAAATGTCTAATTATGTTCTTAACGAGTTCTTACGAACAAGTTTTCTAGATCTTTTTTGGCAGAGCATTAGCAGGCATATAACAACTCTTTTTGCCTCATTGTCTACAGAACATCTGAAAATAGATTTCTTCTAGACATTACCATTTACTTTTGTAGATGTTTGTTACACATTGCATAGCCCTTCTTAATTGTGTTTCATGGGAGGCTGTAATTTGATGCCAGCTCCAAACAGGCACATACCAATGCCTGTATATATGCTCAGTAAAATGCATCCCACCGCTTATCTATAGGCAGTTGTCCAGCATGTGGGGAAAGGACCACACTATATCACACTACATGGGCCTGCCAACAAAATACAGAGGTGCCCACATATATATTCGAATTAGAGCTGTAGGTTGTCTCCGAATACGTACATAACTGGAAAGCCCAATTGAAAGCCATCCCTTTTTTTACCTGCACATCACTGCACCTTTATATCAAAATAAATGGTCAAAAGTGCACTTTGGCAACCAGATGCATTCATTCATGTGATAAAAATTAAGCAGCCTTCAGTGAAATATGTCAGGCACGGGAAATTTTCAAATGTTTTTTCAGAAAATGCTGAAGGGGTTTGCTACACAGGCACAAGCTTAAGCAGTACCTCTGTGCAGGGGAGATATGTAGAAGAGAATGTGACAAGAGAAAGTGTTCGTAGGCTAACTTACAGAACTGTAATTGATGACAGAGGTCTAATGTGGACCGAAAACTGACACTATAGGTTCTCCTCAAAAGTAAAAAAGTAGTGGTTAGGCTTATTTGTGTGACAATATTCCTCATGACCTCACTCCACTTTCTTCATGTTGTCATACTGAAGGTTTGAAGTTCTTGCAGACGTTATAATTTGTTCTGCAATTTGGGTCACTTGGCAACTATTTAAGGGGAATGTGGTTTTGAAATGACTAAAATTTGTCCAAAAATTCATTTTTTAATAATTGCTGCGTCCGCTTGTATGCCTTGTATGTCTCAAAATTTCATTGTGGAAATCAGCCGACAAGTATTCTAAAAAAATTTTGTGAACTGTGGTGGCTTTGTATTGCAGGGAAACATTATGGACATTATGGGCATCATTCTCCATTACATCCTCCCGCCCAGATACTCGCCTTGTGGAGCAGATTTCTTCACGGCTGTTTACTTGACCCCATTTGTTTTGTTGCACTCCTATAGGACAATAATGCACGCCAAGTCATCCTTTGTTTTTCGAATTTATGAATTTAAATTTCTTGTATGAAATTTTCTTTGCTCTAGCGATGTCAACGGACATAGCATTCCAAAAATTCAAGGCCAAGATTTTTGCTTTGAAAGAAAACAATTTTAAGAATATCTTGACCTGCAGCATGCCAGCAGGAGCACAATGGTAGTTGAACCAGCCTTCTGCTACATTTTTGCAGCCTTTTCACAATATTCAGAGAAAAAATATATGAAATAGTTTTCTGGAGATATAACAGCGAAATTTTGTGAGAGTACCTATAAAATTACTTCTAATATGCTCACAAAATTTCATGAATATACATCAAGAAATAAAACAATTTTGCTGAAAGCTGCATCTTTTGATGAAAGCTGCATTGAAGCTATCATGAAATAAACATTTTATCATTCAATTCTCACATTGACACGTTCAAACTCACCCTCTGACCCCACTCGTGCTCTGCCCTTGAAAGGATTTTTTAGAAGATACTGCGATTTGTATATCTTACTTTACATCTCCTTGCGTTTTTTTTTATACATCACATGCTGCTGATTTTTAATATTGTGCTTGCACATTGTTTATCTCCTCCTGCCATGGCCTCATGCAAGGCTCCAGTACATGGAAATAAAGTAAATATGTGACGTGATGACTATTCATGTGGATGGCGACTCCTTCAGGGTCCTCACTTTGGTGATTGCTATGGATAGAACCAAGCTCCCATGAGGCTGTTAGGGCGGCCACATTTATTTGACTCAAAGGCAGGCAACAGCGAGGCCAGCCAGCTGAGAAGTGATGTACCTGCGCACTGTTTCAAGTCCATGAGAGCTCTGTTCTACAGTTGTGCTCTCCAGTGCAAGGGGCATAGTGCTATATGTTGATGGTGGCTGCTACATAGAGCCACCACCTGTAAGACTACTTGGAGTGTCTATCAGAACCACTTTGGTATTCTCGTGGGAGCTTTTTTTGGAACCATTTTAGTATTCCCTGCATGGCCTCTTTGGAACGCCTTTGAGGCCTCTCCCGAGCGATCGCCACATATTTACTTACTGCATACAGTGCAACTACGATAGCATAATAGGCAACGGACAGTTTGGGGGCAATATCACCTGATGTGGTATGTTGCGACCAATATGCAAGCAGCTGCAGCATCTTGGTTCAATTGTTTATTTCCAGGAATGTGTTTAATGTAACCGTGAACAAGAAGCAGGAGCCAAGAATTAAATTTCTACGCTAACAGCCCAGCAGTTGCACCTTAATAAAAAGATTTCCACAGAGCAACTATATATTATAAATGGGCACACACTAGTCTGTTTGTGAATACAAATATTTGGAAGTGATATACTGTCACATCCAAAATGTGCCAGCACCATAACGTGGATTATACAACAGCAAAAACATGCATACAGCTGGTTTTTTTACAATGAAAATATATAGGATAATTTCCACCAGACGCCAAACACTTCCTGTATAGAAATAATACTACATCACTTCTTGAATATGGATGTGCTGTGTGGAGCCCACCAACAAATCTTGATAAAAACAATAAGCTGGAAAGAGAGCAAAACTTGGTGACCTATGACCGGGAAGAGAGTATAGGATATAACCAATGTAAAATATGAACTGGAGTGGCTGTCTCAGAGACACGATGAAGAAAATTTCATTTCAAATTCAGAGTTGTTTAAATCATCATTCTTTCCAAAAACTGTGTGAAACTGGAATAATCTCTAATTGCTGGTAATTAATATTATAGCTAATAAGATCTTTTCAGCAAATTTGTATTACATTTTCTTGTTTGCTTCGTGCTCTGGCAACGGGCCAGTTGTATTTCCTTATTTTACTTTGCACCCCCCCCCCTGCTGTGATGCCAGACTGTGCACAAATAAATAAGTAAAATATATTGTGCGCTTATCTAATTACAGGGAGCCTAAATGGGACAAATGTGTCAGTTGAATAAACTGGTTGTTCAAATTAGGCGAGTTGTATGAGTTGGAATAAATTATTCTCAGAGAGCTGGTTGAATTGGAAGCACGCATGGATGCTGTTGTGCCCTCCACACAAGGTACACATTGCATAGTTAAAAATAACACTTCAGTTTTCCTACATGACAATGCAGGCATGTATCTTGATTCCATGTAGCACCACTTGCATTTGGTTTGAACATTTGCTTATTTGGCAACGCTTGCCTTACATTGGTCATGCTTCCCATGAATAAAGCTCTGTTGAGAGTCAGCGCTCGTCCTGCGTTTCCCTCCCTTTCATCCATGTCTTTCGTGCTGTTGCCCCAATACTGTAATGATATAAATAATGTGCTGGGCAAGCAAGCTGCTTGCAGGCAAGGGCAGATTTATGAGAAACTCCGACCTGTTGGAAGTAGTCCTACTTGTATAAAGCAATCCTCAGACTTCCTTTGTCCAAATAATGGGGCCTTCCAATGCAGTTTCTCCAAATAAAATTTCTCACTTGAAAAGAAGCTGCGGTTGTACTTGCAGTGGAAGTAAACTGCTCAAATTGCTGAACTGGCTGAGCCCCCACGCAGTGCAGGAGAAGGTGGAGGAAATACGCGCATGCACTGAGACTGCATGATTAAAGGTGCCTCTGAATCATCAACGAAAAGCAGAGACGAGAAGACAGAAGCAACATGCATTGCATACATTGCATCTTGTCTCCTCGTCCCTGGTTCTTCGCAAGTGCTAGAAGAATATGCATTTTGAGACCGATTGCCAACTATAGCTCAGTCTCGCGTGTTGGAAAAAAGTGGGCTGTCAAATGGCTTCCTTTAATGATGCAAGTAGTTTGGGGCTGCTGCTTAGCTGAAATTTGTGAAAAAAAGGTGGAATGCACATAACATAGCAAGAAAGAAACTGCATGTGGAAACAAGTGGAGCAGACTAAACTCAAGCAGCTTTCAATGAGAGCAGTAGACTGTTTTTCCAAGACGCCTATGGATGCTACTTAGTCTAAGTGCTTTCTCTCTGCATCATCTTCATTGGAAACAAGATGAAATTTTTGTGGATACTCTTTACCTTGTTGGGCTTACCTTGGTTCTGATTGGTTTTCATTGGTTTCGCTTGGTTTTGGCTAACAACCATGACACTAGGTCATGGCTGCTAGAAAACACTTCATGCTTTGAAAGGAAATGAAGCAAATGCATTGCTTCATATGGTGCCACAGTACCATGGAATTGCACCATGATATGGTACCTATAAAATGGCAAGAAATCTCATCGGAGATGCCGATGCCTGTGAACATATGGCATGCAGACATTGCGACTGTACTTACCATGAATGCAAGCATAGCGGGGTCTATGACGATGAGTGAATGCTATGTGGGGGAGGTCCATTGGGGTTGGGTGTCAATATTTCAAGAAACATTTTTTTTTTTTTCTGACATATAAAACATTAAAGGACCTAGCTACTGAACACTTGTGGTGGCATTTGACATCCGACAGTCGTCCGCTGGAAACCCAACTTGAGTGTTCAGACCTCCACTGGATATCCAGTTTTTAGTGTGCTAGCACTTATAGTGGCCATTCCGCACATTTGGGCGTTGTGTCTTTGTGTCTGTCTGAAGCTGGTTTTGTGGCAGGCTGCTCACCTTCCCACCGGGTGGTGGGCAACCTGCCCACCGTGCCAAGCGGCAGCCCATTTAATCATGAGAGGCTGTTTGGGAAAAGTAACCTGGGTCACAACCCAACCCAAGCAACCCAAGTCCTATCAATGGCAACACCTGCCATAGCATCTGCCTTTTGCGACTGCACCACTGTGCCACTGCTTACTTGCCCACTGGGTGGCTTACTTGCCAAGGTATAGCTGGTGATAACCAGGCGAGAACCTGGGGCGCTAATTAGGTGGCATCTTGCTAAACGGAATGAGCAGCGGTGGTCAGGAGGAGAACGCAATTCAAATGACGCTTGCACAGTAGCTAACCGGAAGAAATTACCGTGGTAGCCTTGTACCACCTAGTAGGTCATAGCTCTATGACAATTGATGTCATGCTAGCGCACATATCAGCATACGGCCTAATTACCCAATTTGACTGACTTCTTTTTTTTTAAAACGACACTTCTGGACTAGTCAAGACCATCAAATGAAAGGCTGCAGGTCATGCTTAGTTCATCTGTGGGACGTTGGAGTCGCACATGCATAGCTTGCACGTGATGTCACTGCTACAGCGGCCATGTATATGAACCACCTGGCTACCATGTGCACTTTGAGATGCAGATAAACAGTGGTGTTTCGTGCTGCAGCTGGCTCCTTTGTGCTTTTTGCATAGAAATGTCTTCTATGCCAGATGCGGAGTCCTGTCACGAGGGCTATAAATCGCAATTTATCGCATCAGTTTATGTTCGGAACAACGCATCAGTGTGTGTCAACAGAACATTGGCTCCTCAGACACAGAGAAGAGCACAGGCTCTAGTCTGTTCCTGGAATTACAGTGCAATGTTATCAGCTACTTTGTGACCCTTGAATGATTGTGTACAAACTGCTGCTGTAACCACAGTAGTAGTAGTAGCAATTGGTTTTGGGGGAAAGGAAATGGCGCAGTATCTGTCTCATATATCATTGGACACCTGAACGCGCGGATCCTAAGGGAAGAAATAAAAAAGGGAGTGAAAGAATAAAGGAACAAGAGGTGCCGTAGTGGAGGGCTCCAGAATAATTTCGACCACCTGGGGATCTTTAACGTGCACTGACATCGCAGCACAGCACACGGGCGCCTTAGCGTTTTTCCTCCATAAAAACGCAGCCGCCGGGGTCGGGTTCGAACCCGGGAACTCCGGATCAGTAGCCGAGCGCCCTAACCACTGAGCCACCGCAGCGGGTAACCACACGTTTCCTGTGTTATTGCATGGGTGAGAGCTTGTCAGCAACGCAGTTCAAGAAAGACAAAGTGCTCCTAGTTTGAAGGGTCGGCTCAAAACTTACTTTTAAGCTCTTTGAGCTGTGTGAATACGCCTCAAGGCTTTAATGAAATATTACTTCCTTTTTTTGCCTTCCCGATGCTAAAATGCAGTTCACAGAAATGCTGATTTCTGTGGTCAGCTGCAGCGGTGTGCAGAAGATCGATCGGCACACGGATCAATCGGTGTCATCACCATGCCGGCCTTCGCATGCAATTCCTGCCTTAGCTCACCATTTTCCGCTGCATCGTTTTTCACCCTCTGCTGGCGTTGTGTGGAATTTTCATGCTTGGCGCTGTGCCCGCGGAGAAGCGAGGAGGTTCAGTCGGGACTTGCCTGCTCGGGCTAGTTTAGTGGTCACCATTTCAACACAAGAAATCAGGTTAATAAGTGATGCTTTGCTTGTTTCACCATTATCGCACACTTAACAGTTGAAATTGTGGAGCTACCTGTTATATGCACAACACACACTTGAAGGTTGCGGTCCTTAAAGATGAAGTTGGCATGCTTAACGTGTACCACATGCAAGCTCCATCGTTGTGTTCAGCATGCCTTCATTCACTGGCATTGGTCATCTGCGATATTCTGTGGTGAGAAAAAGCTTGTGTTCATCGAAAGTTTCCTTCCGTAGCTACCAGTGTGCTTGGAGTGACCGAATATCGCACACACAACCATAATGAAACATTGTAGCTTACAGAGAGCTGGTGGTTCATGAACATGGTGGGAACATATCCCAAGATTCCTTTCACTGACGTCAGTGCAAGCAATGTTATATGAACATGCCTTAGAATATTTTGGGGGCGGAGCTTAAACTCTAGATTATACATATTAAATTAATGTTTCCTAATAATTATTTAATATCCAGAGAACAATTAATACATATATGCAGCATTCGCAAACAAGGTGACAACCCTGCAAAACTGCCTGACCAGCTATTAGTAACAGCATGACACTTTCAATAATAATAATAATTGGTTTTTGGGGAAAGGAAATGGGGCAGTATCTGTCTCATATATGGTTGGACACCTGAACGGCGCTGCGGTGTAAGGGAAGGGATAAAGGAGGGAGTGAAAGAAGAAAAGAAGAAGAGGTGCCATAGTGGAGGGCTCCGGAATAATTTCGACCACCTGGGGATCTTTAACGTGCACTGACATCGCACAGCACACGGGCGCCTTAGCGTTTTTCCTCCATAAAAACGCAGCCGCCGGGGTCGGGTTCGAACCCGGGAACTCCGGATCAGTAGTCGAGCGCCCTAACCACTGAGCCACCGCGGCGGGTAAACTTTCAGCAGTTCACAACTTCAGTTAGCTGCCAAACAATCTGCAAGGCACGAAGGGAAAACGGGGTGACAGTATTGCAGGAGCTCTACAGTATCACAATAATTAGCTGAAGTAACTCATACGCTTATCTTCGAGCCGATACCTTAGGCTCATGTTATGCACAGCCATGAAGGGCGCCCTTAAATGTTATAGTGGTAGTTTGTCAATAAGAAAGTTCAGTAATTAAATTTTTGTCCTAAGTGCGCACTCTATAGAAGGCACAATCCAAGAGGTTTAACTGCAAACTTCGTTCAGTTGAAAAACATCATTAGTGCCTGAACAATGCGAATCAATCTGGGACCAAGTTCTTGAAATATACTTTTACTGTTACAGCTGGCACCACCAGCTCCCATTAAAGCGACCATTTACTGCTCACTGCTGCCAGCCAAAACGAGATGTTATCTATACTACCTTTCTGACCACATTTCAAAGGTATTCCACAAAGGGAAGTTCCCTGTAAGCTCTGTGGATGTTTAGATTCTGACTTTGCTTTTGGACATGTTTTGTTCTCTCAGCAATTTGAAGTCCGGATATGGCTTTCAACATGCGATTCTTAATCAGATGTCCACTGGACATCATTGGCTGTGTGGGACAAGATGCAGCAAGGCTCCGCAGGCAAACTTTGTATTTAGATATACGGATTTATATATACGGCAACTGGACACTGGCGAATGTACCTTAGAATTACTGTAGCAGAGAAGTTGTTGAGAAGCAGGGGCACTTTCACGTGGATGAGCAGGAAATTTACTACCCCGACACGCACTCATGCACGCACTCACATGCACACACACACGCACACACACACGATGATGTGGATCAATTCTGTTCCAGAGAGAAATCCCCACAAGACTTGCTATGGTTTCATTTTGCTCTTAAGAAGCGCTATATTATCACACAAAATGCAGTCTGCAGGTAATGAGGAAGTTTGCCAAGATTACAGTCATACCTGCCATTCACTAAGAAGACTTATTTGTTGTAACTTGGTAATTCAGTCATCAATGAATATGGGGTCTGGTGTTCTCTTTTAAGAATAAAAAAATGTGGCGCTGGTCCTTTGCCTCCTCATTTTTATGTGTGTGCACTTGTAGCACCATGTCTTTTTAAAAAATGTGGACTAAAATCGTGTCAGACTGAGAAAACAAAGCTTTGCAGTGTCACAGGAAAAGAAGGATGCAGAGACATCAATGATCGAAACGTACTGTTGTAATTTACTTTTAGGAACCGAGCCTTTGTAACACATTCACCTTTCACAGATATTGCTGCAGTTTGAAGATTCAACACCCAGCTTGCAAGCTCAAAAGAAAATAATTTTTCTTTGAAGAAGAACAAATCCACACGCTTAAAGAATGGCTACAACATTCTGAGAGTGTGATCATGGAAATAAAGACAAAATCAAATCATCACACTTTCAAACATTCACACAAAAAGGGATTGGAACAACAAATTAGCACTTGATAACAAGAAACTGCCCTTGAGCCTACCGTACATGATGAAGAAAAGAATGACAAAAAAAACAATGACATGGTTCATCATAACAATAATGATACAATGCAACATGCACAACTTGACCCCAACAGTGGTGTGCAGCGCTGATGATCTAACAATGTTTGGTTGCATCCTCTTCTTTTTTTTTCGCATTTGGAGTGAATATCACCAGAGCACGGGAGCACACAACCGTTGCAGTTCTCCCATTCAAGCCATTCCTCACGAGGACACATGTGCAGAGAGGCGAAGACAGATCACGCCAGCTACGCAGTACGTAAAATTAACTTGGCCCATTTGCATTTCAGCATTTCTGCTGTTGCTGCAACATTCTGCACATAGCACAGTTTCTGCAAGAGTCAGAGTCAAAAGGAATGATGAAAAACTACAAAAAAAAAGAGAACAGAACGGAAGTTGGAAGCAATATAGGAACACTGCTGTGTGCACGTGGCTTTTGTCCTTGGGTTGCACAGCTAGTTGTCTTGAGGAATGTGGCAAAACAGATAGGCACCACCACAACAGCACGTAATCACATCTGGTCTGTGAAAGAGGCAGTCTCTGCAAGAAAAGTTGCATCACAGCCTGAGCAGAACCACACGAGGTGGCAGCAGCTGACAAGGTGGAGGCTTGGGGTGCGGAAGCATTCTTATACTTGCATGGGTTTTCTCCAGTTTCAAGCAATTGCGAGGCGATACTTGCAGTGCAATTCACGAGTGCAAAGCTTTTCTGGATTTTTGGCTAGCATCAAATAGATGCAAGTGTGTGATTTTTTCACCTGCTCAAAAGCGACATCAGGAATCCAACTCCCCTCTTTTTCAAAAGTTAAAACACGCCAACAGAGAAGCATGCTTGTGTATCATTTGTGATGCTCGAGTAGCAGTATGACAGCAACATTACTAGACATTTCAGGTTCCACATGAGACGGACACTTCATGGCTGTGCCATGCAGCATTACACAGTCCCTGCCCCTTGTGACATTGAAAGCATTTTCGAGTGAAAACAAGCTTCTGCTTCCTGTGCTATACAACGAATACCGACGCAAGTAAAAATAAATTGTTAAGAAAAGCAGCACAATTCACAGAATGCTTGAAATGTGGTTGAAAATCCTTCCAGATGCTTCACAGAGGGTCCATATTTCTCACTGCAGCTGCCCTCCAGATGTGGTCACCTCCTGCAGGCTCAATGTCCGGAGCAAGCGAGCTAGTGTTCATTCAAAGCCACTGCTTTCTCCCGCAAGTTCAACAAGGAAGGCACGCGCGCACCAGGTGCCCAGGAATGATTGCAGGTTGTGAAGTGGCAGCAGCCGAGTCCCGCAGTCGCTGCCCTTTCCATTTATCGCTGGCGGGCTTGCTTGTCTTCGCATTTGCGGTCGGCCACGCGGGGGAAGTGGTCTAGCTGTTTGACACCCTAGGAGGCCTGCCACTTGAACTTCCCCTGCATGATCCATCGCTGCGAAGCCCTGCCATCGCACTCCCTCAGAACGGGCAGGGAGGGGTCACTCGGCTGCGGCTGGTCAAGGCAGCGTGCCGTGTTGACGTGCTTGAATGACTGCTCCTGCAAGATGTGATGCAACAGAAATGTGTCACATGAAGCAAAAATGAAACAAGGAGCACAGAATAATACTGGCTTTGAAAGCGCACAGTTGGCTCCACTACAGTCAAATCAGACACACAATGCTTTAACAAAGTGTAGAAGAATATGTGACTCGTAAAAATGAATGCAGCCATAAGTTTCGTGGAATTAATTGTAAAAGCTTGTATGGAAGAGCTTTAATATGAAACTCTTTAAAAGCCCTCCTTGCATCCATTGCTGTCCACTAAGCGAAGATGCGTGAGCAGCAGAACTGAGTCTGACAAAATTATTGACAATGTTTTTCTTAAAAGGACTTCATAGCAGGTGCAAGAAACCTGGCCACAAATGGGTCCAAGAACTCACAACATTACCCTACGTTTTCCAAGATCACTCTTTCTCATGCCCATTTGGTTTGATGCACAGGAGAGATCTTTTTAAGTGCTTTCATGCAAGAGCACTTAATGGGCATTTAGTGTGAGATTAAGCTGGTATTTGATCTCCTTATCTGTGCAATGTGCTGCCAAATTCAGTGCCTTCTGCAATGCTTTTCCTGCATACAGAGTGAAATTTCATACCAAGGGAGCACAATCACACCACCTAACAGCGAAGTTTTTTGGTCTAGATGCTCTACACACTTACTTCAGACCTCAAATGGTCAGAAAAAATTCAGGACATTATCAGGCGAAGGCAAGTCGTCATCACGTGGTAACACACCTGACAAATCACCTGATCACTTGTCTAGTTTGAATTATTGAAAGCGGACTGCAGTACTATTGCCTTTCCTGCGAACCACGATGTCCATGACTGTATACCACAAAACTCTGACTACACAACTACAAATTAACTTCAAGTAAATGGCAGCCAAAAACATGCAGTACCTAGTATAAGGAACCTTTGAACTAAAAATACTACTCTGCTTATTGCCGAAACACGACTGACTGTGGCTGGCCGAAAATTCTGACCCAATATTTTGGACATGCTTGATTATCTCGACTTTTTCACAGCACTGCACTATGCCTAATAGAGCCACTGTAAGAGGGCAACTGAAATTTTGAACGCATCGCAAGAGTGCTTGATTTTTCAGACCTGCCGCAACTTTTTATGAAATAATTATGCATCAACTTGCCCAAAAAGAAGGTTTAATTATTTCTCACATGAAAAGCGTTCCATTTTTCAGCTGGATTATGAAACTAGAAGCTGTGTCCAGTTGGAACATTTCCTGCCTCCAGCTGGAAAATTTCCAATTCCAGCTAACTCCAGCTGAAATCCCTTCCACTTTTCAGAGTCCCAAGAGAGCTTAAAAATTAAATCGGCAAAAGAAGAAATAATACGAATAAGAATAGAGTAGCTGAACAATTTTTCGGTCTTTAATAATTCGGACTTGCGTGATATTTCAGACTTCACTAAGGAACCGTCAGGCGCCTGATAGGAACATGTACAGTATTGTGCGTTTTTATCGCTGACACATTAAAAAATTTCCCCGCCTCAACCGCTGGCTCATTTGCGGTGAAACTGCACACAGAGCTTGCGTATTATGGTAACTTTTGTATCGTAGCAAGTTTGACAATGGTACTTACTTAGTTCAGGCGCACATGATGCGAAAACGTAAGTGTCTACGAGAGATCGGCGAGCCAAAACCCGCAGACGACGCTTTTTTGCTGAGAACCGGCAATGGCGCCATCTGTTTTCAGCAGCGGAAAGCGTCACAACTAGGCCGCCGAGGCGAGCGTTGCAAGGAGCGCGGGCCCTTTGAATATGCCGTTCGGCATTTGCATCTGCTTCAACTGAAGCGCTTACAACATTTTCGGCTAATTGAGCGGAAAAATATCAAAACAACTGATTTAAAGAGGCTTTACCTTTCAAAGAATATTGTTTGAAACGCTCGGCTCGGCGGCCTAGTCGTGACGCTTTCCGCTGCCGAAAACAGATGGCGCCACTGCCGGTTCTCAGCAAAAAAGCGTCATCTGCGGGTTTTGGCTCGCCGATCTCTCGTAGACACTTACGTTTTCGCATCATGTGCGCCTGAACTAAGTAAGTACCATTGTCAAACTTGCTACGATACAAAAGTTACCATAATACGCAAGCTCTGTGTGCAGTTTCACCGCAAACGAGCCAGCGGTTGAGGCGGGGAAATTTTTGAAAGTGTCAGCGATAAAAACGCACAATACTGTACATCTTCACGACCAATATTTCGAACTCTGTGGAGTCCAAAAGTTCAATTTTTTAGACTAAAATAGATGCTAACAATGCTGTGGGGATCATTTTTCAACCAAAAGTTCATTTTTTCGGCCTAATTAGATGTGAACAGGCATCATGGTAACAACTAACTGGTTATCCACCACCGTGAAAGGCGCCATCTTGAATTTAAACTAAATCAATCAGACAGACAGGCTTGGATAGGCCTAGCTTTCTGTACTCCATCGTTGCCACTTGATATAATGGCACGCCTTTCATCGCCATCGAGATGGCCTGTAAAAAGCAAACACATTTCGCTTGCAAACAATAATATTAGACTGTATCTGAGCCCCCAATCACGCTTTTGATAGCATTAAAACAGACAGCTGCGGCGTCCACTGTGGCTTGGACGACGCCATCCACGGTGCGGGGCAGATGCAGATGGAAGGCATTCTTTTGGAGGCGCTTGCTTCTGCTCAAGTCATCCCGCGGGTTACCTCACTCCGCCTTTACAAACGCCGTTTCCCATGGAAACTGGCCTCTTCTCAACAAGGCATGTGTATTCAATCTCATAATGACCTGCGGCCGTGTCATACACTCTGGTATCGTGACGTTGTGCGGACATGACGAAAGCCCGACTGTGGCTCATATACAGTCTAATATTATCATTTGCAGCGGAACATGAGGAGCAGTGAAGTTAGCAATTTTTCAAGCCGGTTTTTTGCAGTAAGATTATTTTAATTTCCTGGGCCCCGCCAAGTCTGAAACTGTCCAAGACTGTACAAGAAAAAATTAATGAGGCCTGCTTTTCACTCAGCAGTGGCTTAAAAGAAGAAAAATAGGAACATGTTTAGCTGATGATCTGACTGGCCTTTTTAGCGAACAGGTTAATAAACAACAAATGGGGTCCCATGACTGTGTGGCAGGCGCTACCTCCTTGTTGTAGATCCAGAGCTGGTTGCCGCCCATGCCGTGGCAGCGTAGCAGCTTGACAGGACCTCGCGGAGAAGAGGCGTCCAGGCAGTTGTCGTCAGACATGATCTGCTGCCGCTTGGTGTAGGCGAACACCTGGTTGCCGCCCATGCCATGGCACGCGCTCACGGCCACGTTCTCACCGCTCTTGCGTCCAAATGTGTCCAGGCAGTTAGGGGACTCCGCATGCTTGATCTGGTGGATGCAGGTAGAGGGAAGGAAGGAAAAGAGAGATGGCCATGCTTCTTTACTGTTATCACCGCTAGATAAAGTAAAAGTAAGGGTACCATATTCTCTTCAGAGACATCCACTAGCACTGCTCCAGGCTTCTCATTTGCAACTGTAATTGACTCTTGATAATTTAAACTTGGAGCGAACAAAAAAAGTCAATTTCAGAACGATCGTTTTCCCAGTTCGGTACACTCACTTTCCCTTCTGTCATAATCAGTTCCTTGGAGCGAACAAAAAAAAAGTCAATTTCATAACGATCATTTTCTCCGTTCTGTACACTCACTTTCCCTTCTGTCATAAGTTACTTCAAAACTGAGCATAAATAAAAGAAATTTGCAGAAAAGCATGCAATTTTATTCAAATAAAACTAGTGGTTCAAATTCTTGCCCTGCAGCCCTGCACGCCCGGCCGGCACTTGATTGAGACGATGTGACTTTCCACCCTCTGTGCATATCACACTCATCATGAAATGAGTATGCAAATTCTGATCCACCATTTCTGCAATAGGCGTTTAATCCCAATCACTATGTGTTCATTCATTCAAATTCATTAATTCATTCTTGTTAACTGGCTGACTAGGTCAGATTTGCTTATCTGGTGTTTAACTTCTCGAAGCAGCCCAAGGGCAGCGAGAGACAAAGGATGGCTCCGGACTAATTTCAACCTCCTTGGGTTAATGTGTGCGTAACCTGAAATTCTTTAATGTGCACTGACATGCACAAAGGTGTTCTGGCATTCTGCCTTTGCTTTCATGTGCTCGCACTTCTAATGGGTGACCACCTCCTGATGAGAAAACAGCTCTCATAGCCCTATTTATCTCTGCATTGGTTGAGGTATAGTATGTGAGTGTCTTGAAAGTCCTTCAGTGCGACTTAACTGCAAAAAATGCATAACGGCTGGACCCTTTCACAAAAAATTATGTGACACTTTATTACAAATTTACCAACCCTCAGAAAGGGCTCAAAGCAGTTCCGTCTCTGTCTCAAAATACTGAAACAGATCTCTTTTTCAAAGCAATCGCAAAAAACTCAAAGGAGACACTTTTTTACTTGCATAAGAACAGCAGGAAAAAAGTCGCAGAGCGCTGAGCACGCCTCCAGTTGCTTACCTCACCAAGATGATAGTAATCAAGGGGCATGTGTGACTCCGGATAGATATTTTCCAGGTACCACCTAAAACTGTTGCATTTTAGCTTGGTACGGAGCTCTCTTCGGTACGACAGGTCTCCCTTGTCAACATTCTTGGCCGCTGAAAGGAAAGAAAAAAAGAAAATGCATGGAATGCTAGTCATCAGCACAAAGAAAGCTCCATCAATGAAATAAGCGAAAAATAAACAAATGCCTTGGACAGGCAACTTTCTCAGAAGTAAATGAGAAAATACCTTTCATAAGCAGCAAGTAATGCATGAACGAAAACGAGCACAGCAAGAAACAACAGGAAATTGGGGGTGTGCGAATATTCTACATTTCGAATACGAATCGAATATGTTTCATATTCGGTTCATATTCGTTTTCGAGAAATGATATTCGTGAATTTCCGAATATTCGAAAATTCGCGAATACTCGGCAGCGATCGTATACCGCGCCGACTTTCGTAAATTTGGTTGTGGCAAAAGCTCAATATCAGGGCAAATTATCTGAATATAGAGTTTAAAGTTCCAGGAAAACAATATAAAGGCCCTGTTCTCTTTCTTCTCCATCGTTTATCGTGTGGACCGATCGCAATCCGATGCCGCTAGGCTTCACCTTGTGCGCAATATTTGCAAGTGGGCTTTCCCATATACCACACGTGCTGCGAGCAAGATAGGGGACGACCCGCTTCTAACAATTGCAACGCGAAAGCACGTTTACTTTTTTATCCTTCCGTAATATGTTATATAATTAATGCCCACACTCATGGCATTCGTTCTGTCACCTTAACTCTCCGAGTGTGACCACCGCCATCTTGTTTTGGTCAACTACGCTATGCGGGAAAGCCTACTTGCAAAATTTTGCGCGACGCCCCCGAAGTGGCGAGTCGAGGTGTCACAACAGGGCAAGCGATCCTGTAAAAATCCTGCCTATTGCGTGGTGCACTGTAACCCACGCACCTCTTAAGTGGGCATAACGGCACGCGTGACAACGTTCGGAGGGCCCCAAAAATAACCTGGCCGCGTAGTTCTGGTTTCTGATCGAGCTTCGCCACTCGCCTGTGGCAATGGCAACTGTCTGCCCGCGCATTCACCAGTAGTGCAATGTTAGCACCGTGCCACTTTCAGACGCTGACTGACGCGTCGATGGTCATTTTATTTTTTATTTTTCGAAGCAGTCTCGCCATTCCGACGTCAATGTGCGTTCCCATCTCGCTCAGGTTCGCGATTTCTTTCAGCGCGCCGAAACTCGGTGCTCATCACGGATTACAGGTGTTTGCACGATAGAGCTGCCTCATACGACTACCGCATTTATGGTAGCTTTTTTTTTTCGGGGCAGGGGGAACTTATAAATCGACCTTCAAATAACCCGGGCATTTCTGTCGGTTCTTTGAACTCCGAATTAATGAGGTTTTACTAGCCATCATGTTATTCTTGTTTCCAGTCTTGTCATGTTATGGATTTCATTTTTCCTGACCACATTACAGGTTGGATACTGTTATGCTGTTCAATTAAGTAGTATACATTTCTGCTCACATTTTTTTTTATACAGTGCTCGGGCAGTCTAGTTTTATTTATTTCAGTTGCAAAGGCCATGCACTATTTTGAAGAAAAAATATGAGCAACAATGTTTGCTTGTTTCTTTTCTGAATTTATTTTTTGTGCTGACCAGATATTCGATTCGATATATTTGAAGCCATTTTTTCTTCATATTCGTATTTGAAAATTTCAATATTCGCACGCCCCTACAGGAAATATTAGAAAAAAATATGCGTGTAAGGGCGCTGTGGCCTCCGCGATCTGCTCCGGCTGCGAGCAATGGTGCACTTGATCGCGGAGGCGATGTATGCGGCTTTGCTGCGCCTCCTTTGTGTAGTCCGCCATCCCCATCGTCATAGACGCTTGTCAAGCCAATGCGGGGCCAATGAAAGGCATAGCCAAATCCACATTCACAGTCTGTTTATTTTTCCCCATGCTACTGGCCACATTTTCTTCAGCCAGCATTGTTGAGCATAGTGTCAGGCGCTGCTATGTGTACTACACCTCAGTTTGCACTGTTTGCCTGCTTTGTTTTGGCGTCATGAGTGCGCCTCAGTGGCAGTGTTTTACAGCGAAAGAGAAGCTAAAGATTATAGCCATTGATGAAGAAATTGGCAACAGAGCTGCTGCTCGTACTGGACTCCTTCAGAGGCCACTGCACTGATGCGGTGAAGGCTCGCCTCGCCGAGAACGGCACCAACCTCGTTATAATACCTGGCGACATGATGTCCATGCTACAGCCACTCGACATGTGCCTGAACAAGCCGTTCAAGGCACACGTGAAACGGCGGTATGCCCAGTGGATGGCCGATGGCCTTTACGCCCTCACACCGATGAGACGCTGCGAAGACCCGATATTGTGCAAGTGGATCGTGGATGCGTGCAAAACAATACTGACTGACTTGTTGCATGAAAGCTTTTAAAAATGTGCCATCGGTAGCAGCTTGGATGGTTCCGAGGACGACTACGTCTTTGAGTGGCGACGAAGCCTTGGACGGCAGCAGTTAGAGTGGCGACGATTGAGAATCGGATAACCAGTGACGCGGTGGTGGTCATTTGAATAAATGTTCTGAAAACGAAATGATCACTGAATGTGCAACTGTATCTTTCTAGTGCTCAATTTTTTTTTCAGGTAAACGTGCAGGTTATATGCGAGGTTTTTTTTTCTTTTTTCGTGGAGTTCAAAGTTAGGGGTGCGGGTAATATGCAGGGGTGGGTTATGCACGAGTAAATACGGTATATGTCAACCAATTCATACCAAGTTCATGTCTCTTAAAGGACTCATTAAGGTTCACACCCCGACAATGAGGAAAACCTCTTTGCGTCAGCATTCGCCACTCAAAAAGAGAACACCGTTCACTCCCTTCTGGTCCCATGTACAACCTGACTAGCATACGTGACACATGTGTGCGAACAGGCATTAAATACATCACTAGTTTCTTAATTTGTGCCTTCTTGTATGCTTTATATTAAAAAATATAAAACACAAGGTAAAAAAAAAATTGGTAGGGGTTTAACGTAGCTAAACCGAGTAGACATGCAAAAGCAGGTGTTCATTCTTCAATTGGAGGGGGCACTTAAGCTTCACCTTAGTGGTATGACGTGATATATTTAATGGGTTAATGCCCATACATGCAGAATTGGTCATTCTCTACTTAACATTCATAGATGGCGGCGAGTCCTCATACCACTACCAGCGCAGTGGCGCAGCAGTTGACCGAAGCGCCCCTGCACTGGCAGGTGGCTGTTTCTGTCACAGCCACCGTGGTAGGGTTTGTGCAACCTTTGCTGGTCTTCCCAAGCAACCTCTTGTGCAGCTGGCGTGGTGCTCCTCCGAACTTACCCAAGTTACTACCCGAGCTTACCTGAGTAACTTGGGTACACTCGGGCAGTAACTCTGGTTGCTAGGCAATGGCACAAGACCATATGCATGCACGATGAACGTATGTAAGGTGACAAGATTCTTTGTCAGTGTTGGTGAGCGCATGAGTGCGTTCACACTAAAAAGAAGCAGAATTGTGCCTGCAGAGCAGCATATGGTGCTGAACAAGAGACCATAGCTCCAAAGATACGAGACAATTGGCATACTAATGTGAAAGCTGCAGACAAAGTAGCTGTCTCATGCACTGCATTTCAAGCCACTACTGCTGACCTTCATTGCGGCAACAGCCTCACGACTGACCTCTGAGCAGAACCGCTATTTACTTCGGCTTCATAAAATCTGTGCTTCTCAACCTGTTTAATCCTGCTTCTAAGCGCTCTGTGCTTGCCAATGAGCTACTAACGCTCTTATAAGTTCCCAAGTACAGGCATGAATGCACCCTAAAGGTAAATTTGTCACAAGAAAAATCGCCTTCTATGGTGGCCACACCAGCGAAAAGTGCTGCAGACAAACCTGGGTTGATAGCAAAGTAGAAGTCCTTCCACTCGTCAAGCCACACTTCAGCCAAACGAGCGTTGTTGTGGTTGACTATCCGGCTCGTCCCACCAGGAAATGAGTATGGTGTTGACTTCCTGAAGACGTGGCCCACATGTGAGCATGGCACTATCTCCAGCTCTCCCCCACACATCCAGATCTGAGGGGGAAAAAAAAGCAAGGCACATTTCGGCAATGCAGTTTAATTGAACATAATAATTGGACTCCGGAAGAATCCGAAAATGAGCATTATAGCTTTCAGGAGCCGACCAGTCAGCCTTTTTCTGCAGCAGCATTTTTTCGTTTTGTTTCAAAGAAACGAATATATGGACAGACTGCTGAACTAAGTAGTAGTGAGAGTTAAAAACAAAATAGGGCTTCTGGTAATTGCAATAACCAATAAGGGCTCATCTTGCTGAACGGTTTGCTGTCATTTAGAAAAAAAAAATGCAATAATGGTCAAAATATGCATTGCCCACCTTCAATTTTACAAGTTCATGACTGAAACACTTGTGGTCACAGATTTGCTGTAACTGTTAAATACTTGATGTACCTTTGCTGCACCTAGTGCAAATAAAGCTGCGCGATTACAGGAGGTATAATAATCAAAAGACAACCCCACAGGAATCACAAATACAGTCACTGTCACATTCTGTGCCAGATTTTGTGGTGGATATTCATCATGCCATCATGACGATGATGATTTGATATCTATGCATGGCCTTGTGCCACCACTCTGTGGTCATGGTGCATATATTGTGCGACTGGTAGTCGCAATGCTGGCAATCTACAGATCTTGCGCCGCTGTTCAGTGCCCACTGAGTGTGCTGTGCAATTTACTGCCGCAGTACTGGCAATGCAAGGGCAGCACTTATACATACAGGTGCTGTCACATTTCTCAAGTTTGCATTATGCGTAGAGGCAGAGGATAGTGTTAATTGTCCATTGTACAGAATGCACTTTGGACAGGGAATTTGCAAGCTTGTGTCATAAAATTCACATCAGCTGCAATATTATTGAGATTATACTGTACATAAACATGTGGGATGAAAATTTGTGAATTTAAAATATTTTTATTATGTATTTTCAGCAAGGAAGCTTGTGGTAATGCCACAGAATAACAGTGACTGCAACACAAAGCAGTCCAAGAATGCGTTAGATCACCAGCACTTCAAGTGTTTAGACTGGTTGTAATATGTGCACCATAGCAATACTTGCTGCAAATCCCAATTTGTAATAATAATAATAATTGGTTTTTGGGGGGAAAGGAAATGGCGCAGTATCTGTTTCATTCATCGTTGGACACCTGAACCGCGCCATAAGGAAAGGGATAAAGAAGGGAGTGAAAGAAGAAAGGAAGAGAGAGGTGCCGGAGTGGAGGGCTCCGGAACAATTTCGACCACCTGGGGATCTTTAACGTGCACTGACATCACACAATACACGGGCGCCTTACCGTTTTTTCCTCCATAAAAACGCAGCCGCCGCGGTCGGGTTCGAACCCGGGAACTTCGGATCAGTAGTCGAGCGCCCTAACCACTGAGCCACCGCGGCGGGGAATCCCAATTTGTAAATTTGTATTTTCCAACAAGCATAAATTCTTTTCAAAAGTTATGATATATATGATGTGAAAAAAGGAACACACACACGTACCGTATTTACATGATTGTAAGTAGACCCCCCATATCACATTTCCGGAAAAAAAAAAAACTTCGAGGTTGTTTAAGCTTGGTCTTTAATAGTAGAATGCGGTAGCATTATCCAGCTATCATGCACGGGCTTGCCCATGGACACATTCCAATATAACGAAAATGTATTAGCTTAGTCACTGGACTACTCGTCCACACTTGCTCCATCGTCCTCACTAGCACTGCCGTTGTGATCGCTGCTGAGGTCCCACAACACGTCGGTCTAACGTCGCCGTCCAGTGAAATCCCGCACTTCGCAAACAGCCACATCATGACAACACGTGGAACAGCTGAAAATTTTGCCTCGCTGCAGCTGCCACACCTTTATCACCCGTTGTGAATGTCGAACTTGCGGCTCAGCGCGCAGCTGTTCATTTCTTCGGCGTAAAGAATGACATCCATCTTGAATGTAGCCGTGAACGAGCGCCAGTCGCCTGCCGGACCCGGAGCACAAATAACGAATGACGAAGCACTACATTAAAAACTTGTGAAACGCGGCCGGCCATAGTCAAATGCATCAGAGCCAAAGAGAAACTATGCGTGAATGGCATCAGCTCTTCCGTCTGCTACCGACACTCCCCGGCACCGCTGCCATTCTGAGTGGCGATGCTGCCGCGATTGGAACAGTGGCCTTTCCATCAACTATTGGCGCTCTCTTGAGCGCTGAGTGCACAGTTGAAATTAAAAAAGAAAACTTGTTGGACACTTGAGCTTGCACATTAAGAATAGAATGCGACTGCGTTATCCAGCCGTCGCCGCTAATCAGCAGCCGCAGTCTGCAGCCATGTACGTGTGGCGAAGGGGGTGCCAGTTTGCTGCTTATCAACAGCCGCCATCAGCTGCCACACGGGATGCCAGTTCTGCGTGCTGACATAGCAGCTGGTCAATGCCAGCAACGAGAGCAATGCGACGCAGCCGTGCAGCAAAAATGAAACCAGGCTTTAGCATGCCTGATATCTCATTTGTCTCGCCTTTACTTACGGTGCCATGCTTCGGTTGCCCACTACGGATTTTCAAGTTTTGAAAAATAGGTCGACTTACAATCATGTAAATATGGCGCGCACGCACGCACACACACGTGCAAAAATATATGCACTGACACATAAGCACTAATCTCCCACATAATTCTACAAGCAAACTAAGCTGCCTTGAACTGATGTGCTGAAGGTAAATGTACTCTTACCACTTCTTACTTGCTAAACTTACAATGTTTGAAACAATCTTGTTTCAAGACACTAACATTTTTGTTTCAAGACGCCAACTTGTTAGTACAACTAGCTGTGTTGTTGAGAAGTCAGCAAGCCTATAAACTGTGAAAAGAGCTTGGAAGCAGATAGTGAAAAAAGCGGCTTAAAGAACTTCAGCTCTTGATGGTTACAAGCATGCAGCTTACCCTGAATGATAGCTCGAGGTTCTCTCCCCCCCAGATGTCCATGCCTTCATCATACTTGCCAAGCTCGTTGAAGTAGTCCTTGTCAATTGAAAACAAGCCCCCTGCCATGGTGGGTGTCCTGAAATGTCAATCAGATAAAGTTCTGTGTTAGTAATTTGTTAGAGAAAACCCAATTTCACCATATTTACTCCACACATTTACAGATAATATGGGGCAATGATTACGATCATGATGATAGTGGTTTTTTATGGTGCAAGGGCATCTGTGGCTAAAGAATGCCATGCCACAAGCCTATTTTTTTTCAACTCAAGGTGGCCTAGCGTTTTATGGTACTTACCGATCCATATTAATGATTATGGTAGTTACCCCTCCATACCACACTGATTAGGTATGGGGCAACTTGGAGCCAAGTGCCAGGATAGGGCACACATTGGGTTTCACTGCTCTTCTCTGTGACCTTTGCACTGCACCACATCTTTGCAAATTCTCACTTTTTCCCATCGTATAAATGTGTGAAAAAAAAAAAAACACAAAATCCATCATTTAGCAAGCCTTGCAGTTCCAAACCCAGGAGAAATTTGACATCCACTAGAAACTTACACCTAGTGGCAGTTTTTGCGGTAGCAGTGGTGTTTGACGTCTCAAAGCAACTCAGGCTATGAGAAACGCTGTAGTGAAGGGGGTCCAGACATCGCATAGTACACGGGTTTCTAGCATTCTACGTTCATCGAAATGCGACCACCATGGTCGAGATCGAACCAGCAGATTTTGGGTCTGCAGCCAAGCACCATAACGACTCAGCCATCATGGCAGCTGGCAGCAGGGGTGTTAAGAAACACATGGCAAAAACTAAAAGAAAGAGAGAGAGAAACTATACCACTAACAATCCGAAAGAAACAGAATTAAATGCAATGCTATGATCAGTGAACTTGTTCATTGTGGGCAGTACAGCACGAAACAGACAGAAGACAACGTAGAAGACAAGGAGACGCGCTGTCGAAGTTGAAACACAAAAAAGGGCCCTGTGCAAAAGAAATACACTGAAGAAGAATGGATAGCATGGCGAGTTGGTAATAGTAGTTTCACTCTGGGTGGCAGCACAAAACAGATGAAAAACAAAGTAGAAGACGACGCAGACGAGCGCCGTTTTTTTTTTGCAAAAGAAATACACTGAAGGATTAATAGCTGGGCTAGTTGGTAATAGTAGTTCATTATGGGTGGTACAGCGGGAAACAGATGAAAGACAAAGTAAAAGACGACACAGACACGCGCTCATCCATGTGGACGAGCGCTAGTCCGTGTAGTCTTTTACTTTGCCTTCTATCTGTTTTGCACCGTACCACCCACAATGAACTACTATTGCACACTAGCCCAGCTATCCATCCTTCTTCAGTGAACTTGTACGCCTGAAAGTCACGCATAGGAGAATTTAACAGCAGCTTCCGACAGAAGACTTCTTAAACCTGACAGTTGGCTTTTTTGGAGTAACGATTTTTTCCGCATGTGAGGTATGGGGGAGGTTAAGACAGCACTAACTTCCTCTCCTCAAGTGAAAGGAAGCAGCAATACAGACAAAGATTGCTTCCATTTGCACCACATCACCTGCTTATTAAATGCGTTTTGTCCACATTGCAGCTCTAAGCAAGTTCGAGATAACTGGAGGGAAAGACCACACTGAATATGAACTGACAAAAGAAATGGCTGGAAGTTAATTAACTATGCCCTCATTTGGTCTTCCCTCAGATATCTCACTTAACACAAGAGATGACTTCCTATGGAAGTCATATTACCTTTTACGAGAGCAAAATGTAATGCAGATTTAAGAGCAAGCAATGAATCGAAAATGTCAATCCCCGAGTACAAAGTAACTGAAGGTAGTAAGCGATGCAGTCTGATTAAAAATCCAAGCACAGTTTAGATCTGATGCAAGATGCCTGCTGAGGAAAGGGCAGTGTCAGTAATGCTTGTGAACATGAACCGCGCGACAGCACGAATCACATACACAAGGGTACTGTGGAGTTTGTTAAAGGCTTAGTAAGTGATAATGAGGAAGGTGAATACCTACAAAAACATTAGGCTCGTGAAGACCTTTACAGTAAAAAGTAAGTTATGGCTGAATTAAAAAAACATTGAGGAAGAAATTTAACGAAATCGAAGCAGACTATTTCCAATCCATCCTCCCTACAGCCTCGTCCAAGCTGCATGAAAGAAGGTTCAAGCTAATGGTAGTAGTGCTGAACCAATGGCTTGCTGAGTAGAAACTAGTCACGTGGGTTGCAATGGGTGAGCAAGATGTGGCACGACATTACCTGATGGGCAACGTGCGGTCTCCACCTCTGCGATCCACCTCTCTCTGTGGCACTCGGTACCATCGGAAATTGAGCTTCCAGTTGAAGCCACCCCAAGTCATATCCGAGGCTGAGATGTACTCAAACGTCTCGTCGCTGATCACATCGATTACCGGGCACACCACTCGGGTCCTGAGAATGAACCACATTGGTTCATGTTAACTTATGCTTTGCGGACTGACTGCAACCACAATATAGATACTAATAATATGCCAGCCATAGAGAAACCATGAGTACACACAAACAGTATGTCACTGCAAAATACTGATGTAGCAATTACTACTACATGAGTTACATTGGCAAGCAAACTATGAATAAAAGCCCCCATAAATCTTGGTATGAAGTCAAAGCTTCGACGTTCAATTGTGCAACTGTAAAAAAAGTCAAAACTGGACAGGGCCAAAGAAAGATGTTGAAAAAATAAGATGGACAGCTGTGCGTTCAGCTACTACCAGTGTAAAAGCTGACATAAAGACCAATATGCAATGTTGCACAAGCGCAGGTGTTTTCTTCAACCTACTACCCAGCATGATAATGAACAAAATAGCTACTGAAATACTTGGTAAGCAGCGTGGCACTATTCAGCATATTGGTCCTATGCTGCTGCTGTCACACAGAGTGTGAAAACAGCATATTCTCAGTCACCCAATACAATGGCGGTTGCAGCCAGCAGAATAAAAAAGATATTACAAAGCTTTTACATATAGTTAAAGGGACTATGCAATAAATTAATTGAGATTACGTAAAGCAGACGAGAGATAGGCATTTCATCACTCGTCACCCCAAAGCAAGAATTTTTAAGCTAGCATCAATAACAACGAAGATATAGACGATTAAAAATTACACTCCTCCTCTCCCCCCTCAACTCCTCCACGTGGGGCACCAGACAAAAATAAAGAAAACAGCTCTGGTACTGGACCCGCCCATGAATACGTCATCTGCTGACGTTCATTTTGCAACTTCTGGTTGTCGCTCCTAGCACCCCAGCGGCAGTGTCGGTGGCGTGATTTCGGCGCGCGTCGAGTTTCTTTGCTTGTCGTCTGTTGTAATTAGCATTAATGGACCCGGACCTCAAGGCGTGACTGCTCGCTCTTACGGCCGCAATGGGCATCGAGCCCTATGCGCTCACGCCGTACCGGCTGAATGCCAGCGACGACAGTAGTGACTCGGCGAGCCACTGCGAGTGGCTCCGAAACTCCTGACAGAAGGAGGCAGCAGAGGTAAATTGAAACCATATGCGCGAAGGCAATGCCCTGGCTCGCGCTTGCCCGAAAGGGTCGTGCGGCGGCACGAGCAGACGATTTTCACGGCTACCGGAAGTGTGCCCGTGACGTCGTGGCTGCCGTGGCTCCAGCGAATCACAGCGTGTGGTGGCCTGGCGACGTCATGGGTACAGTGACGTCTTTTTTCATGATTTTAGTTTCAAAATAGGTCACTACGAGCACACCAATCGGCCCGCAAAATTTAAAAAACACACTTTTTAAAAATTCATAATAAATTGCCGGCTCAGTTCCGAAGACTCATACTTGGTGTAAATGCTTCTTAGCATCATTTCTGAGCATTGAAAACATTTACAAGCGACTTTTTATTCATTGCATAGTCCCTTTAAGTAATACTACTGAGATTGCAGCTCACAGCAGCTCAATGAAATTCAAATTTTAAAAATCTATGCCTTTCACTGTGACTGAAATGGCTTAGTCAAAACAAGCAACGATTATCACCAGCGGGATACGTGCAATAGCCTTGTTCACGCATGATAAGCACATTTCACTAGGTAGCCCAATTTCCCATTAGTCAAACATTAAATTTTCAGGCTATTAATCGCAATTAAGCATTCTGGTGTCACCTTATGTTCAAGCTTGTCTGTCGAAATTGTGGCGAACTTCTGTTTGCGACAAATGATCTTTAGAGCATAATCATGGTCACAGAATGGCTCTGCGAGTTCTGCAAAGTCAAGCACATTTTTGACGACTGGAGTTCACAGTGAAACCACGAAGTAAGCCGTGCAAGTTCACCTGCCTACTTAACTGCAAGTATGACAAGAGCAGTGAAGGTAACAAATGTAGCATGTAAAAATGGCCGAATGCACTCTAAGATATAAGCCCCACACCTGTCTTCAGCAATGCGTGCCAGGAGTGGCTCGAGCCAGTGCTGCGTGCACTCGCAGTGAGCGTCCAGAAACGTGATGACTTGGCCTTTAACAGCGGCTGCTCCTAGAAGTCTGGCACGGATCAAGCCCGAACGTTTTCCTGTCCGCATTACCTAACAATAAAAAAGAAAAGAATGTTATCACATCATTCACTTTATGTTCCAGCTAGTAGCCTATATTTTTTTTTTCTGTCACATCTCCTTATCTGCCACCATTTTCTTGAAAACATAAGTCTAAATGTAGCGTAACCTTAGTGCAAAGTTGGCATGAAGAGCCTACACTGAACAACACTCTTAATCTGTGCCATCGTTACCTGTCTCTGACATTATGCTCACTATAAACACTAGTAGGTAACGACCCTCCTGCGTTAAGCTGCCACATACGATTATGCATGGTAGTGGTAGCAGTTAAAAAAAAGAAAGAAAGAATGCGCAAATAAGTCACACTGTAGCACAAACTGCACTTGACAGATTTTCAGATATTACGACGGCAGCTACAGAAGAATGGTAAGAATTTTTTCTTCTGCACATGCGCAGCATGACAGCCATTTTGTAATGCCTCCTTGATGTTCAGGTCTTCTGAAACACTGTTTTGCAGAGCTCTTACACTTCTGCAAATAACAAATAAAGTTCAAGCCATCTAGAGGCCAAGTGGGTTCGTATGATAAAGCGTACAAAGCCTTTAATCGTTGCAGTTGCACAACTTCAAATCAAAACCCGGGCGCCTCCTGTGGCCAGTTTCTGGAAGTTGACAAACAGAAGCAATGCCTTTGAGCTCCAAGATGCTCATAAATGCACCCGTGGGATGACAGTAATATGCCAATACCAAAATATCAAAATATTTCCTTCACTATGTTGCAAACACTGCAGATACAGATAAAGTTATTCCATTTACACGTACCTTTACAGGCACTTCCAGCTTGACAACATAATCTTCCAGCTTCTTCCCTAAATGTTCTGCAACAGATTAGACATACTTTTTTAGAAACACAATACTACCAGAATGAACAGACTATAAGCTTTATCATCACTGTAGTTTACGATAGCCACATGAACAACATTAGGCTTTGGAATAATCCTATTCTCTGCTGATAAAAAGAAGCGATAAAATGTGACACTCGTAACGCTCTATACCTTATTTCTCAAAGCCCGAGTGTCATGTTCCTGTGTCCTTGGCTGTTAGAAGTGGTAAACTTTGCAAGGGCATTGCCACACAGTGCTAAACTGCTAAGTTATACCTTGCCTATTAAAACTGAATACATAGGCTCATTCCAACAGCTCCTTTTTTCCCCTCTAGATGCTGCATGCAAATAAAACAACTCCCCTTGGCTGTGCTCAACCTCAAGGCTGACTTGCACTATTAAAATCAAGGGCGCTGAGTCTATTTTAGCACAATGTAAGCATTATTTGCTTAGTGTTTTGAAGGCTATTTCCTTACCATAGCCCTCATGGTACACAAAGGTGACTCTGAAGTTCAATTTCATGTAAATGAAGACAAATATCCTTAACACTTATACTATGCTGGTAAAGATATCACCACTTTATATTTCAGCTAGTGCCAGTGACAGACCATGAGACTTGCATGCATATGGAACTATAGAACGTATGTTACAGCCCAGCGTTGCCAACCAGAAATAATGTTAATGTGAAGTTTTAACACTGTCAGGTAAGGTGACATAAGACACAATTAACTTGTTATCATAACAAATATTATGGTGGGACAGCCAAAAACATTAAAAAACAACGGTCCCCACCTGTGCCACTAGGTATAACGAGCTTTCTATCATAACAGAAACTATGGTGGGGCACCCGAAGAAAGAAGAAAAAAAATATGTCCCCACCAAAGCCAGATTGCTCTCATCAAAATCAGAGATCTCAAGAATATTCTGCTGATGACTTAATAGCCCAAATGGGCAAACATAACAAAAGCAATGAGATCAGCTATGCTTATTATATATACCACACAGTGCGGAATTTTTCACGGGTCTCTCAAAGCAGACACAGCATGACAGCAAGAACGCACCCCTCTCGCTGGCATCATCCACAAGAATGATCTCTTCGAGCAGAGCCCGTGGTGCCGTCCGGATGACACTGTGCACCGTTCGCAGGAGAGTGGACCAGGCCTCATTGTGGAAAACAATCACCACGGAAGTCGTGGGCAGTTTCTCGGGGTACACCTTATCTTTGCACCTGCAAAAAAAGAATGTGAAACCCATTAGCGAGTTTGGCTTGACACTCAAAAGTAACCAGACTGAGGCCTCAGCAAGCAGTTTTTTTCACTGCACAGTAATTCCTGCCGCTCAACACCCCTTAGCATGGATGTTGGGATGTAGAGCCCCCAATAGCAGCCTTGTCATCACCGGCTTACCAAGCTCACTTAGCTTTGCGTGCAGGTAACAAAACTCAGAGAAAGGCCATTTTACTTGTCTCAAAATAAAATCACAGAGGGCAGGAACTTGCTTTGGTTGCATCAGTGCAAAAAGATATAGGCCAACAAAATTTATGCAGTCTATTTTATGCATTAGGTTCAAGCTTATTCAAACACTGTCATAGCAAAACTGCACTACTGCAGGTACAACAGCAGAGCTGCTGCAAAACCAGATATGACTAGCCCATGCAAACAACCCACTGCCAGGTACTTCAGGGAAGCCTCCCACTAATTTTCAAAAACAGCGTTTTTTGAGGTAAAGATATTCTTTTTGCGGCATAGTGATACTAGTGTCGGTGGACACCAGAAAGCAGGTGAATCATGTTAACCAGTAAAGTGATTAACTAAACTGTAACAGTTAATTTTTAACTATTACAGATAGGCACCCAGATGTAATTAGAGATTTGTAGCTGGCCATTAGTAGTAACGATATTAGTTTTTAGTACTTCAAAAACTTGATTACCCTTGCCACTTTGGCTCAACAAATTTTGGCCATCTTTCATGCAATTCTAAAACCGTGCCCCCACAATAGAGCACAGCTATGTCCATCAAATCTCGGCACTCGTGGCGCACATGCCACGAGTGACATGCCCTGCCTTGGCTGGAGCAGCGAGGAGCTGTGAGCACCGCAGCGCAGGTGGGACAGATATTGTCAAGTGGGATGCGCGCCAACCACGGAGTGACGTGATTTGATAGACGTCGCAGTGCGCGCACCGCAAGCGCATGGTTTGCGAATTGCGAGAGAAATGGTCAAAATTTATAGAGCCACAGTGGCGTCGCTAATCGTGCTTTCGAAATTCTTTCTAAAAAATAATTTGGCTTTTACCAATAGCCAGCTACAAATCTTAGTGTAAGTAGGTGCCTATCTGAAATAGCTAAAAAGTTGGCTATTAGATTGTAGTTACTCATTTTGCAAGTTAATGTGCGTTATTCGCTATTTTTATGGTGACAGCTAACACTGGCATTACTATGCCACAAAAGGCCCCTTTTTACAATAAAAAAACAATTTTAAAAATCACTGGCGGGCTTTCTTGAAGCACCTGGTATATGGATATGATGAAATGATGTTTAAACACATACTTCTCCAGCCTCACGTCAGGCAGTGACCGGTTGAGGGCAATGCGGTCGCTGGCCAGCAGGTTGAACTGGTTCAGCTTGAACTTCTCTTTCTTGAGTGCCTCTTCATCAGCTCCTATCTCAACACCACGACCTCGCTCACCAGGCCAATCAGCAGGGTTCTCGGCAAGCTCTGCACCACAGCCAGCCCATCGCAACAAGTTCAACAGCTGAGAATGCACTATCCTGGACTTCATTGAGACATGAATATTGTGCACGCAATTCTGTCCCCGACCTGGCACAAGGCTTCTTAGCAGTGTACTGTGACGACAACCTCACCAAATGAAAAAAGAAATTTCGCTCTAACCATGGAATTTAATGAATGTTAAGCAGCTGCCATGCCTTCAGGTATAAATAGACATGGAAAAAAAACAACAACAAAAGGAAGAAAAGAAACAAGAACAAGTGCATAACAGTAAAAACCAATGCCTGGAACAATGGCCAGTTATCCAGTGCCCAATGACTTACGCCGTTATATATAGATGCACAGAAAAAAATTCCGTGCAAAGCAACTGGCCTGCCTGTTTCACTAACAACTGAAACTACAAAACTTCTTCCACTTAGTGGCAGCTTAATCAATCCCAATGAAGACACATGTCAGTTTGTCCGGCCCATCCAAGCTGAGCAAACCGCCCACCGTGGCAGATGACAGTACAATTAATGATTGGTCGCGAGAGGGTTACTCGGGAAGAAAAACTTGGGTCTAACAAGCCCCACCGGTGGCAGCACCTGCCATCGCATGGCAGTGGCAGTTCGCTTAACCGCTGCACCACTGCTCCAGGAGTGGTATGAGGATTCCCACAGTGGTATGAGGATTCCCACAAATCTATGAATGTAAATTAAAGAATTACTAATTCCACATGCATGGGCATTAACTCATTAAAGATCTCGCGCCATACCCTTAAGGCGGAGCTTAAGTCCGTTTCCACTGATCTTCGAAGCGTGCTCGACTTTGGAAACCGAGCCTCAAACTGCAACTGAAGTGATAACAGACATTTGGCCTAACCATGCTAAATTGTCCGCCATTTTTTCTTAGTGTGCTACACACAGCAGTGATTTCTTTGTTTCAGAATCATTAGGCACTCTTCACATTGCAACTGGGTGCTTTGTTGTTACATTAGCTAGCGAACAAAGCAATTTGCATCTGTCAAGTTATTGAGTTGGCAACACATCCACTTGTGGATAACGCAGACAAATTTTGCCACCCAAAAGAACCTTGTTAATAGGGACTCAAAGGGACTGGAAACAACACCCAAATTAACAAAAGGTGGAAATATTAACTCCCCGAAAATTGTGAAGAACTGCTCATGTGATAGTAAATTTTATTGGTACAAAACTGAACAATGATCGCTTGCTTTTTTAGAAGAAAACTATGCGGCAAAAATTTTTCGCAGCTCCTTCAAATGCTTTAATGCGAATGCAATACATCGGGAGTGCTAATTCCTCATAACGCAAGGCCTTCGAGGCCTCTTCCACAGTGCGACGCAGCTTTCACAAGCGGAGGCACCGGGTGCGAGAAGGCTTTCCCGCAAAAACGACGAAGAGCATGTCGCGAGTGCGTAGTTTCGATGTGCTGGAAGAACGGAAGAATTGCGTGGATGGAAGCGAAGGAAACACGCATAGGCGCCGGAGCCGATAGTTGCCATCGCCGCAGGCTGACAAAGAGGCTCCGAAAACGAAACTATGCAGCTGACATATTTCTAGGCCTAGCGAGAGGGCCTTCTAATCATCAGTTGCACCTGTTTTCGCCCGCACGTCAAAGGTGCGAGGGGAATAATGCACTATGCATGCAGTTGAGACCTGAGGACGGCTATTTGGACAAATGCTTGCCGGGCCGGTCACACGTTGACTGTGCGCTCCGTCGGGTTCCTGTCCGAATTAACCGGTGCGAGCCCAGCAGCGCCCGAAATACAAGAACGGCGCCAGAACATTTGTTGTGGGGTGCCGCAAAGAAGCATGGGGGGGGTTCTAAAATGCGTTATAATACTTTTGGGGTACTGCTCTTCACAAAAATAAATTAAGAAAATTCAGTGATGAGAGCTTCACATACCAGTGATGGGGCCAATGCAGGCTGCACAATCGCATGAAATGTCCTCCCTGTTGGTGTCCGAACGAAGCACTTGGCACAGTTTTCTGTTGCCCAGCAAATTTTCGCCTCCCTTTGGCGTAGTCAGTGTCGAAATAACGAGCGCCGGAGATTTATATGGAGTTAGCAGGGACCATGTCGGCAGTCTGAATTATCCGAATTTCATAATGGTGGAACTCCTTTCATGTCTGGACCAGTTCTCGCTATTTTCCACAGTCTTTCTTTCTTCCTTTCTTCTTTCACTCCCTCCTTTATCCCATTCCTTAAGGCCCCCTTCAAGTGTCCCCCGATATGTGAGACAGATACTGCGCCATTTCCTTTCCCCAAAAATGAATTTTCAAATTTTCCACCATCATGAATCTGCACCAATTAGGTCAAACTTCTGCTTTGCTATCCAGATTTCAGAGATAAGGGGGGTCAAATGAAACAAGTTTTCTTTTGTAGTAACAAAGATTTCCTGGGTTTCTAAATCGTATCTTCAGAAAAACTGTGACCCCATGATCTGATCACAAATCATGGTGTATGGTAGAGAGCGAGCAGGTGGATGGCTTTCTTGCAAACACAAAGTGAACAAAGGAGAGGGAAGTTTCAGGGAGCTTGCCAATGTTTCGACTAGAGCACTTGTGCTTGCCTGGGTGTGGTAATATTGTAATTAATCCCTAACCATACAGGATGGAACTTACTAAAACTTTATACATGCCTGTTAGAAATTAACATTTAATATTTCCTGTTGCGAAACTAATTAGGTTTATTTATGCCTGCGCAGACAATTTCGGTGAAAAATTATTTGGATTATAAATGACACTCACTATTTCTAAAGAAATGTGGGATTAGATGCAACTGGCATTTTTTGTGTAATTACCAGCTATATATACTCATCCGATCCAGAACTGGATCCTTAATACGTGATCCTTAGTTTGTTTATCCTGAGCGGTTCTGCTGACATTCGTTTGGCAACAAAGGATGAATTCACTGCCGCGCAATTAGGAGTTTAAAACAAATCCTCTGTTCCCATCAACCGATTAAAACTCGTGACACTGATGACGACATCGAGACTATTATGGACTCCGTGATCGCTGCTCGAAAGGAGAAGATGGTGTGGTCCAACCTCAAAGGAACTTTTTATGGAGAATGGTGGTTTTTATGGAGAATTGACTCGTACATCATAACATTTCTGTCACACAGTGCAACTACACATCAGGACACCACTTCCTGAAAGTGGACGTTCAATAATAGCATCGCGAGCAATTAAGAGCTCTAGTTTGTTGCTTCACTGTAAGATGGCATAAGTAGTCGTTCTTGCTTTGAACTTGCAGTCGATACCAAATATCAGTAAGACATAAATTGCTGCCTGCTTATTTTCTAGCTGCTCAAAATTAATGTCTAAAGAGCACTGCGAGGCTAATCATTTTTAGGAGTCTGTGAGCCCCTTCAGCCGCTTCCATAAAACAGACTACGCTACAGCCCATCAGAACCCAAAAATATTTCGACAAGCGAGCCGCCCTGCATAGGCTGGCTTACGGCTAGTGATTTCTGAACCCAGCCTGCCAAAGGGGGAGGGAACAAAGGCTGTCTCCACAAGCTAAGTGGCAACAGCTATTTAATATACGCATAAGAGCAACCACAGAGCACAGCTTTGTCCAGGACTGCGCGTGGCCTTTCGAAACACGAAAACAAGAAAAAAAACAGGAAAAGATAGAACGGTGGAGCGTCCAAGGAATAGTGTAGCTATCTTCCCGGTGCTGGGGAGCACTTAGTGCTATTGCGTCATTCGTGCTTTTCCTTCGGCGCCGCGCGTAATGAATGTGCCGGGGCAATCTCGTCGCCATCTATCAAGCGCGCGCGTCAAATGCGCGCGCTCTCGGCGCGACCGAGCCCGGCCGCAGCCAAGAAGGGCGCAGGAGCGCTTTCCTGCGACGCGCTCCGGAAGGGGGAGAAGCCCACTCTTCCTCGCTAGGAAGAGAGTCGCGGAACTTCCCATTCTGTAGCACGCGCGCATGCACTGTGCAGCCCCGTTCGTGGCGTTATATTATATGGCCTTTCTCGCCAGCGCCGACGCCAGAGGGGAGAGGCGATGACCGAATTTTGGCTTGTGTACGTTCCTGCCAGCTACGCTTCATTTAATCTGGAAAGCGGCGATGGAGCAGGCAAGAAACTCGGGGGACACGCAGTCTTTTTCCCTGGCTAGGAGGTAACTCCTTCTTGACATGTAGGCGTTCGATGAATAATAATAATAATAATAATAATAATAATAATAATAATAATAATAATAATAATAATAATAATAATAATAATAATAATAAATTCGTTTTTGGGGAAAGTAAATGGCGCAGTATCTGTCTCATATATCGTTGGACACCTGAACCGCGCCGTAAGGGAAGAGATAAAGGAGGGAGTGAAAGAAGAAAGGAGAAAACTGAAAATTGATTTTTGGGGAAAGGAAATGGAGGCCGCGGTGGCTCAGTGGTTAGGGCGCTCGACTACTGATCCGGAGTTCCCGGGTTCGAACCCGAACGCGGCGGCTGCGTTTTTATGGAGGAAAAACGCTAAGGCGCCCGTGTGCTGTGCGATGTCAGTGCACGTTAAAGATCCCCAGGTGGTCGAAATTATACCGGAGACCTCCACTACGGCACCTCTTCTTCCTTTCTTCTTTCACTCCCTCCTTTATCCCTTCCCTTACGGCGCGGTTCGGGTGTCCAACGATATATGAGACAGATACTGCGCCATTTCCTTTCCCCAAAAAACCATTTATTATTATTATATTATTAAAGGAAATGGTGCAGTATCTGTCCCACATATCAGCGGACACCTGAACCGCGCCGTTAGGGGAAAAATAAAGGAGGGAATGAAAGAAGAAAGGAACAAAGGTGCCGCAGTGGAGGGCTCCGGAATAATTTCGACCCCCCTGGGGATCTTTAACGCGCGCTTACATCGCACAGCACACGGGCGCCTTAGCGTATCGCCTCCATCGAAACGCGGCCGCCGCGGTCGGCTTTTGATCTTTTCTGTTGTTGCTCACTACGCAAAAAAAAAAAGAGAGAAATAGTAAGAACGATGAATTGAGAGGGTTTAAGCCTGAGAAAAAAACGTGAAAGTTTTGAGAAGCGTAAACGCTGCGAACACCAAGCGCAATGCCGTAAAACGCGCAGCGCTGCCTCGCTGTAACGAAACGGCGTATAACGGAATAACGAATATAGCGAAACAGAAATCCGATCCCTCTTCAGACAGACCCGAGTGGAGGTCTATAACCGATCAAAACGTTTCTACTCAGCGAGTCACCCTGCCCCCCCCCCCCCCCCCCCCCCCAAAATCGAGAGAGAAGGAACTTCGCATATCCAGTGATGCTCAATTAATGGAATTTTCCGTTTCATCAGAGAACCTGAAAAGTAAAACTTAATAATAATTGGTTTTGGGGGGAAAGGAAATAGCGCAGTATCTGTCTCATATATCGTTGGACACCTGAACCACGCCGTAAGGGAAGGCATAAGGGAGCGAGTGAAAGAATAAAGGAAGAAAGAGTAAAACTTTGCGTAAAGCGAATTTTCAAGGAGTTTCAGGGCGATTTAAGAACCAAAATTGTCTCCAAACAGACGGAGTTTTCAAGCTGCTGCAAGGGAAAATGGCCTGGAATAGGGAATTTTGGGTCAAACTGAGGAAATTTCCGGTAACGGCACGGGACATCACTGTGCACAGCGCGTTCGTCTTGAATGAGTACAATTCTGGAACACATGCTATTGGAGGATTCTGTCCAGGATTGTACACTACCAGTGCCGTATATGACACGCGATGCAGGTATGCAGTCTTGGCTCCTATGGCATTCTCCTGCCGAGCAAGAGATTGCAGTGCATGTTGAAGAACCCCAGATAGTCTATATTAATCCGGAGCCCTCCACAAAGCCTCAAAGTCGCTCCTTTGATTTAGCACGTGAAAAGCCACTATCGTTAATCAATCACGATCTATGGAATGAACGAGTTTACGGAGGAAGGGGCGACGTGTCCCAAACCATGCGTGCTTCAGGCCGACATATCTGCCACACCAACCGAGAATTAGCTCATCCTCGTCTGCAAGTATTCAAAAAGCTAGAGAAGTCCAGTGTAAGTATTAACTTCGGCCCTGTAAAGCAGACTGACCGTGTAGTTTTACTTATTTTGATTTCACGTGATTTCCTTTGATTGGCTGACTGGACGTGTCGTCTGAAATCCGCTGTTCGTATTCACTGCGCGCAGACGCATCAAATAATAATAATAATAATTGGTTTTTGGTGGAAAGGAAATGGCGCAGTATCTGCCTCATATATCGTTGGACACCTGAACCGCGCCGTAAGGCAAGGGATAAAGGAGGGAGCGAAAGAAGAAAGGAAGAAGGAGGTGCCGTAGTGGAGGGCTCCGGAATAATTTCGGCCACCTGGGGATCTTTAACGACGCATCAAATCAACTCGGGGTTTTATTACAGATCTCATCTGCGGTGAAACAAGGTCGAAGAAGGTCTAAAAGCCCCGCCGCGGTGGCTCAGTGGCTAGGGCGCTCGACTACTGATCCGGAGTTCCCGGGTTCGAACCCGACCGCGGCGGCTGCGTTTTTATGGAGGCAAAACGCTAAGGCGCCCGTGTGCTGTGCGATGTCAGTGCACGTTAAAGATCCCCAGGTGGTCGAAATTATTCCGGAGCCCTCCACTACGGCACCTATTCTTCCTTTCTTCTTTCACTCCCTCCTTTATCCCTTCCCTTACGGCGCGGTTCAGGTGTCCAAAGATATATGAGACAGATACTGCGCCATTTCCTTTCCCCCAAAAAACCAACCAATTATAAGGTCTAAAACAGAAGGAACAAGTAGCTGCGCGAACCCTTTCCAGCGCTGTAAGATCAACTGACCACACGAAACGGAAAAGAAAAAATGGTGGGAAGAAAAAGGGAAGAAAACTCCCACAAAGTGCAAAGAACACGTGGTCCAAAAACCGCGCCAGTACACGTCAGAGCTAAGAGGCCGTATACCTGAACAAATATCGGTTCCATCAAAAAGCGCACGAAGGCCATCACGAATTATACAAGCTTTTGCCACGTGTATGGAAGGCCACGTGCTGACTCGCTATAGTATTTGCACAGGTCCTACTTATTTCTCTCTGCGTTGATTACGGCAACGCGTTGCAAACCACTTGGAGCGGAACGAACGCCACGTGTACCCCTTTTAATTTCACTTCCGACCGCGCGCCTGCGAGGATAAAGCGCGCGTCGCGTAACTACCCTGCTGGGCTAAGCGTGATAGCCTCTAAACGCAGCTTCGACCGACGACTCCATTTCCCGATTTCTACAATAAGAAACACGCGTACGTGGCGCGCATTTCCTGGTGATTTTGCGTCTCTCCCGAAGCGCGGTGCGAGAACTATTTACGCTGAAAACAAGCGTATACGGTCGGAGCCAAAGCTTTCGCCTATTCAACAGCACGACGGCGCCCTATACTCGTTTACAAAGCCCGCGCGGAAAAATGGGTTGTTTACAAGAGGCTACAGATCAGCCTTGGCCGTCGACCTGTTGTGGTATTTCTCTTCCGCGTTCGGGACTCGTCGGGAACCGGTTATATACCTACCTCGACGTGCACAAGGTGCTAAACGTTAACTGATTCGCACTAGCCTATTCAACAGCACGACGGCGCCCTATACTCGTTTACAAAGCCCGCGCGGAAAAATGGGTTGTTTACAAGAGGCTACAGATCAGCCTTGGCCGTCGACCTGTTGTGGTATTTCTCTTCCGCGTTCGGGACTCGTCGGGAACCGGTTATATACCTACCTCGACGTGCACAAGGTGCTAAACGTTAACTGATTCGCACTAGCCTATTCAACAGCACGACGGCGCCCTATACTCGTTTACAAAGCCCGCGCGGAAAAATGGGTTGTTTACAAGAGGCTACAGATCAGCCTTGGCCGTCGACCTGTTGTGGTATTTCTCTTCCGCGTTCGGGACTCGTCGGGAACCGGTTATATACCTACCTCGACGTGCACAAGGTGCTAAACGTTAACTGATTCGCACTAGCCTATTCAACAGCACGACGGCGCCCTATACTCGTTTACAAAGCCCGCGCGGAAAAATGGGTTGTTTACAAGAGGCTACAGATCAGCCTTGGCCGTCGACCTGTTGTGGTATTTCTCTTCCGCGTTCGGGACTCGTCGGGAACCGGTTATATACCTACCTCGACGTGCACAAGGTGCTAAACGTTAACTGATTCGCACTAGCCTATTCAACAGCACGACGGCGCCCTATACTCGTTTACAAAGCCCGCGCGGAAAAATAGGTTGTTTACAAGAGGCTGCAGATCAGCCTTGGCCATCGACCTGATATGGTATTTCTCTTCCGCGTTCGGGACTCGTCGGGAACCAGTTATATACCTACCTCGACGTGCACACGGTGCTAAACGTTAACTGATTCGCACTTTTTTTTTTTTCTGGCACAGGAAGGTGTCATTCACTACGTCAATCGGAAGAACAAACTTGTGTTTCGCGCAACGGTGGTTCAACTCGGTGATGACGTAACTAAGGCGTGATGCATACGTAAGCGGACCAAAAGCAGGTAGGTTATGTAGTTTTTCCAAAAGTAACAAGGCAACGGAGCTTGCTTCTAAGACCTATATGGAACCCTTAGGGCACATCTAAAGACTAAAAGGTCTCGACACAAAGGTGAGTACAATGGTTCTCATTGTCTTACACAAATTTAGAGCTTAAAGGGTGCCATAAGGGCTCTACTATACACGAATCCTGTTGATTGGTCAGTTTTCGACAAACGATAATGCGTGAGACTTTACTCCCTGAGACAGCACCAAAGAGCTGGGCTATGAGAGGCGGCGCAGCTATAGGACACCGAGTAAATTTCTCGACACGATGCGATTTGCGGTTGTTTCTGCATTTCGCATGTCCGTCGCGGCAAGGATTCGATCCCACACTTCGTGCTCAGCAGACAATGCCTCAGCCACTGCGCCACCGCGGCGGGTTATGATCACAAACACGACACAGAAAAAGACCCGGTGCATGACGGGAAGTTGGCGGGACGGCTGCCCGCAAAAAGTGAACAGCCAAAAAAATTCCTTGATTCGTATATCAGTCGTGTCGCCCCCGAACCGCACGCAATTCCGCTCACATGAGCCCTGCTGCTGGCGTCCCCGTAGGAGCGGTCCCCGCCAGAGAGGCTCGTCGAGCCACGGTAATCGGCGCGGTACGTTTGACCTTCAAGTGGAAGTGTGTCAACGACGTGACATACTCGCCGCAGCCTCGCCAACTATGTCCACGTGACTAACCACGTGACTCGCCGTTCGCTTGAAAAGAAGACGGCGCCGCTCTGGCGTGCATACACACTGCCGCCGCCTCGCAGTTTCACGCTATGGATGAAGCGAGTCGGCCGGGACCGTCTGAGCCGTCGGGACGGTCTCGTAGACGACAGGCTGAGTCTGGTCATCCGGCTGACGTTGCCAACCATTAAGCTAGAGGTAGGGAAGTAACATTATGATAATGATGGATTTTTATGGCGCAAGGGCACCTGCGGCCAAAGCGCGCCATGGCACAAGGTTTTTTTTTCTTATACTCGAGGAGTCAAGGTGAGGTCATAGACCCATTTCTCTAGCATTTCACCCTAAAGAAGCCGAACACCAGGCAGAGGGAAAAGCTTGTACCCGGCGGCACTAGGGATCGGACCCCGCACCTCCCGCATGCGAGACGGATGCTCAAACGACTTGGCCATCGCTGCGGTAAGGTAGGGAAGTCAAGCGTGCCAAGCTAGCGGCAGAGGCCGACAGAGAACGGCAGCGTCGACTGGCTCAACGGCGGTTGAAGGATGCCGAGAGGCGGCAGCGAATAGCTTTGGAGGCAGCCGATGCTGCTTCTTGCCTCCGCCATGACTTCGGCTACGGACAAAGACGTTGAGTCTAACCTGGCTTAGTAACACAGCATAGCAAAGCTTTCGCTTGCATAACCAAGCATAGCCGAGTTAAGTCGCAGCCTTTTTTTTTCAACGATACCAGCACGACTGAACGCGAAACTCTTTTACGAGCTCGCAGTAGCGGCTTACGACGACTCTCACCGAGAGTGTGCCTCTTGCTTTTTTTACAGCGAAAGCTGTTAAAGACCACGTTCCCCGCTAATGTGGTGTCGGCGTCGTAGGCGCCGCACATCATGGTACAACGCGTCACGCCGCGGCCAGACTGGATGGAGGCAGCGGCGCGCGTGCATCGCTTCACACAAGCTTGGCCGTGGTCACGCTAACTGGTCAGAATGGAGTGACGTGACGTCACATATGACGCCATGACGACGCACTGCGCTGACTGGTTAAAATGTATCGACGTCACGCATGGCGCCATGACAACGCGCCATGTTAAATGACCAGAATGCGAATCTCTGATCGGTCCGGACACCGTGAAGTCACTCGTGACGTCACGAAGTATTCACTAGAGTTTACCTGTGGTGAGTGCAATGGCATAAAGGTAAGAGACACGCCGCACTCTAGCAAGAGCTAGTAAACATTCCAAATCGCATCGATATATCGGGCCACCCCAGCCGTCGCTGCATTTCGCATTAGCACAGCGGTAAAGGTCGGGCCAATATCAGTTTTTTTTTTCGGAGGTAAAGCATGAATACCGTCTATACTGAGGCAGTACCCTTGGCACCTGTCTTACGCGCAGGTTAGTAAAACTTTCGAAAATGACGAACGCTGCTTAGTGTGTTGCCAGCACATTCCACACAAGACTAACTAACCTGGGGCTTTTCGGCGCATGACAACGAGTGTGAAACAGTGCAACCACGGGAAGAACAAAGGAAAAGTGATACAAACAGCGCCTGTGTGTACGTCTCGCTTTTCCATTGTTCTTCCTGTGGTTGCGCTAGCGAGGTGCGCTGTGTAGTGCACAACACGAAAGCTCAGCGTTCTCCTTACGGATAAACCATACCGAAACTGAAACTATGTCGGTGGCACGCTTTTACTATTCGTTTTCATGTTTCTGCGTTACATAAGTCAAACCTCTCGACAGCGTTTTTATGGATAAACCATACCGAAACTGAAACTATGTCGGTGGCACGCTTTTACTATTCGTTTGATGTTTCTGCGTTACATAAGTCAAACCTCTCGAGCCAAGATGTACCGATGTACCACTCCACCACTCCCCCCCCCCCCCCCCCCCCAATATCCCCCTACTTGTTCGCACTAATACTTCCCATCTTTCACACACGTTCAGTGCGAAAGCCGAACAGCCCGATAATATCACGCAAGCATGCTCAACGCAATACATACTACTCTTCACCGTAACTAAAACACAACCATAGATCACCATTCGTCCAGTCCGTGCTGGTAAAGACGGCGACAGTACAGATAAGCCCTGGACAGGGGTCTGTAAGTTCACTAAAATGCATTCTCCCCCCCTCTCTCGAGCCAACGGAAATCTGGTATAATCACGCTCTCGGTAGTGTCGCTTTCCGCATAACTACATACGGGACTCGTCCATCGCCCGTTCTGCGGAGAAGTGCATGCCGACTTGCCACACGAACTTGGCTTATGTGCGTTTATTTCCTGACTTTGACTTCGTTTCTAGCGCAACCTGCATATAGGTATGACACCCATGCAAAGGCAAACTATCGATTTAGGCAGGTTAATTCACTTGAAGCTGCTTTCGTCTCCAGCGCGCACGTTTTTACTTCGTGTCCTGCACATTCAAGCGACGGCGAGGTGCACAGTCACTACTACTTCCTTTCCCTGGTTTTTATTTACCTGAACAGCGTGCCCGTCGGCTGTGCAAAGAGCCTTGCATAGAACTTCTGTTTACTTGAGCGGATAGGCGGCAGTAATTAAAAGACGTAGCCTCCCAAAGTTACACGCTGAAATGGGCTCAACAGGAAGCACACCCTCGGGGCCACCATCCAACCCTCGCAATTTTTTTCGCGTGAAATACGGAACAGTTAGCACGGCCAACATTGCAGAAATTACACCTAAGAAACAAGCGTTCAAACACAAAAACCACCCTCTTCATTTCGCAGTGTATCACTTACCTTTTTCTTTCTGTTCCACTTACATTGCATTGGGTTTTCGAGACAGTATTTGTAAAGAACTCAGGGACGACGCTTAATCTACCCTTAGAACAACGCGGTAGCACTATATATAGAGAACCCTCCCGCGTAAGTATTACTCTTACATAAACTCATAGATAGCGGTAAGTCCTCCTCAATCACTCCTGGCGCAATGGTGCAGCCGTTAACCGATGCGCCACTGTCCCGGCAGGAGGCTCTTTCAAACAGCCACCGGTGGGGGATTGTGAGACCCAGCCTGTTCTTCCCGCTTGAGCTCCCGTAAGGCTTATTTCTGCACAGACAGTTCTCCGGGAGGATGTCTATCTCACGACCAATGAGCTGATGCGGGGCGCAAATGGTGGGCCGGTGGCAACTGCCATGAATTTATTTGAGTTAACCTTCATTACTACATGCCATGGTGGGCAGGTGGCACCGTTGCAGCTGGACCATCTGCTTTACCGTGACGTGGACTGAAGGCCGTCGGCTTCTCTAGTGAACAGGACCTCAATTGCTATCGCGTCAAAAGCCTCGTATTCAGTCGCCAGATCATATTGCACGCGGGCTTCAAAGCGCGATGCATGCACATATAGCTGCACGCCCATCAAACAGCCCAGCAGTACTCACCGACGGGCACCCAGCTGCGGAGCTCTCCGCGGGGCGCCTGCAGAGACCTGGGCGAGGGCATGCGGTCGGCCGCTCCGCCGGCGGCGCTCGGCTTGGCCAGGCAGCCGGAGCCTATGCACTCGGTGTAGTACATGAGCAGCAGCGCGGCCACGCCGAACCACACGAGCGACGTGACGAGCACCCACCTTGCACGTGTGCAGCCGCAGGACGCGCAGCCGGAGCATGGCTGCTGTGTATTACGGCCTCCGCCTTCCTCACCACACACAACGCGGCTGAGGTCAGCTTCTAACCGCACAGCGTCACTTTCACAGAGCCTCAGGAGAAGAACTGGGAACGGAGGGACGTGCACCACAAAGGGCAGCTGCTCATGGGTCAGTAGTGGTTTGCGGCGTAGTAATGACCGTCACCGGGCAGCGATGGTTTCTTCCCGAGTGCCGTCTCCGAGTTGGAAGAGAACGTCCTAGGGAGCATTGTCGCGCGAACCGCTAAGGGACGACGACGACATAGGTAGCGGCCAACGTCCGTTGCACGATCTGGAGGCGAGCATGTCCAACGATACCCGCCTCGACTGCAGCCCGACACGACAAAACAACGAGGGATCTAAGGAAGAGCCGGAGGAACAGAGAAATAAAAACTAAGCGCGGGAAATTACACTCCTCATTGCTTCTCCTCGTTCTTCGCGCGGGCTTAAGGAGCGATGTCGGAGGGAAAATAACGCGGCGAGAAAAAAAAGGAAAACTAAACTAACGGAAGCAAACAAGGGCTAAGTAGGTTGGTCATAACGCGCGCCTGTGCATGGCCGTGTGACGGTGGGCTTCGCAGCGGCGACAGCACGCCTGGCGTTGCAACGTGAGGAGGCAGCCGACGCAGGGGGCGCTGCAGCGGCCGTGGCTCAACATTGGCGTTCCACTGCTGGCCGGGCCAGGTTGGCGCCTCTCGCTGCACGCCTCGAAGGTGGTCGTCCTGTGGGGAGATAAAGAAAAACAAATATATGAAGATAAAATGCGGAAGACGCAAAGTGGCAAGGCACTGAAAAAGCCGACCCTTTCTTTACACGAACGTAGATACACTCGGTGTATACCCGTCGGCACTCCGCCTTAAGTATCCGATTTTCGTTTTCGAAGATCGTAAAGTCTCGGCGGTGCTACCACAATAAAATTATAGCTGCACTAACCATGATATAACCACAGTTGTTGTCGGGGCTAGTTGGTCTAATACTTGAAACACCATGAAAGATTTTTTAGCGCAAAAAACCTTTCATGGCGTTTCAAGTAACCATGGATGTTATACTTTGTACCGCGTGGAACGAACAGCGGTAAACATACAAAATGCAAGCAATTTTTTACGCAAATCCGTCACCAGATCCCTCATCACGAAGGAAAAAAAGCGCATGAGGTTGCGACAAGAAAAATCGCTCGTGCTATCCTGGTTCCAATGACTTTTCGCCTCTCTTTCACTTGCAGGTACGAAACGCGATGCACGAAGGATTCCAGAGGTATACTGTTACACACAAACTGAACAAAAAATGGCAGGAAAAAAATGGCTGTGGTTTAGCTCTGGTTAAACTTGGAGTGACGCGAGCGCTACATCTGGCCGAGTGGAACTCGCACAGTCGAATTGCTCAGTCAGTCTTTCGCCGCTCCGTTTCGCTGGGCATTCCTTCTTCATCTTCGTCCCTAAACGTGGTTTCACTCCCCCCCCCCCCCCCCCCCCCCTTCGCGTAACCAGCCACGGCGCCGCCACGGAGCTCAAGGGGTGCCACGCTGAAGGCTCGAAGTGCTAGCGTAGTGTAGCTCTCGCTACAAAAGAACAAAACGCAGTCAGCAGCGCCTGAAAGCGGGAAACGTCAGACGTCAGCGTCGCCTAAAAGCCTGCCGAACGTCGGAAAGCGCGCGCAGCAGAGCGCGCAGTCAGCGCGGCGCGCATGCTAGGATTTCAGCAGGGCGCGGGATGCAGCGGGTCGCGCGTGATTAACGATGGGAAAGCAGCGCGGCTTAGCGTCGCAAAACGACCGCAAACGCGACGCGATGCGACGCTTAATCAACGTCGCGTCACGGTTGGTTAAACCTGACCGAAAACGCAATGAGCCGAAAACCGCGCGTCACAGTCTACGCAGCGGCAACACAGACATTCCAACTTTTATTTATTTTTGCGAAGTTTACACGCGAAGAAAGGAAGGCGAGGGAAGGAGGTGGGGGATGTGGCGAAAAGTCAAGCATGTAACCACATAGCACGGTTCACGAATCTGGCCCACCGCATTTTTATATGAAGGGATTGGGGTTCACCGCGCCCGCACGGGATGCCCCTCTGCTGGTTGCGAGGGAAGATTCTTGCTGGAGCCGACCCCAGGTGATGCTTAAATCACGTAGCAAAATTTAAAAAAATATCCTCTATAAAAGCTATTCGCGGACAGTTATAAACTACGACACAAAAACAGACAGGTATTACAGAGAATGCTACTTTACGCTCAGGATTTAGGTATTAACCGTTTGTATCGCGTCGGCTACGTATGTGGACACAAAGTATGCCCATGTTATCGACAATATAGCCGAAGTGAAGTGAACCAGCACACAAATACTGCTATACCACGTGGTACGCGGCCGCTAGGATACAGAGGGTTAACAGAGTACCAGCATGGATTTTTCACTGTATTGGGTAGATGGAAAAAATGGGCGGCAGCAGCTACAAAACATAGTTCAGTCTGTGTAAGTACGCACAGCAACCCCTCTCTATACAAACAGCGAAAACTTGGATCAGCAGCCACGCCGTGGACATGCGCACATGCAGGCACTCATCAGAGTCGATCTTTACAAAATGCATGAGCGGTTCAACCTGAAACCCAAAGCTCCAACAGAACCCGCCTCTCGCACCGCGGAGAATAAAAAAAAAATTCAAGCGTATAAGTGACTCCTTTCTGCGAAGAAAATACAGCACCGCCAAACAGGCCAGTTAACGGCTGTCCACAGCGGGAACTGCCTTTCTTTACACGCAGAGGGCACGCGTACCGCATGCACCGGACACGCGTACAATGTCTCGCGGGAGAAGCATGGTACATACGTAGCTGGCCGTCGAGCGGCGTACGCCAGGTGCACACGCACGCACAAGGTGACGGTATAAGGGCGTGAGGGTAACTGCCTGCCAACGGAAGTAAGGAGACGGAAAAGGAAGCGCACCAAAGAAGCAAACTCGCCACCTTGCTGTCGACCCCGAATGCCGAGAGCGGCATAAAAGAGCGAGATCTCACTCCGAGATGGCCGTCAGCAAAGAAAGGACTCTCGCTCGGCGCGCGAAGAAGCGCCTATCACTATACCACCGCGGCATTTACCTCGGCCGCCCAGAAATTTACGACGCGGGCAAGAGAGAGAGAGAGGGAAGAAAAAGAGGAGAAGGGTTAGCATCGTCAAAGAGGCGATGCCACGAAAGAGAGCCGCATATACAACAGCTGTTCCGTCGATAAGTGCTTATCTGGCGATTCGCCACCGCAGCGGCGGCCCCGACCGACGAGCAACGGCCACCGCCTCCGACGAAGGGACCTTCTCCCGCCGCCGTAAAGGACGAGATAGGATCGCCACACATCAGGGGGAAGAGGCACCACCGCACCATTTCCTCCTCCCCGCACCCTCCGCTCGTCTAAGAGCGTGCACCACGAGTCCGTTCTTTCGGAGCTGGCTTTTTTTTTTTTTACACCTTCGCCGAAGGACCCGTCTCTCTCTCTCTCTCTCTCTCTCTCTCTCTCTCTCTCTCTCTCTCTCTCTCTCTCTCTCCAGCTCCTCCCTTATACGACCCCGCACATACGATCGGGGGCTCAGCGCAAGAATGATCGCGCTTGCGCGAAACAATTCAATTTAGCGTCAACGCGCACGCACGAGAGCGGGAGGTGAAGAGGGAGAGGACAGATTACGATACATGGCGACGCCGGCGAAACGACCACTGCCCACGTAATATCGCCGTACAAAGCGGACTTTTATTTTTATTTTTTTTAATTTTTTGCTCGGAGGTTTACAGCGAAAGCTGTCCGAGGCACTTTCCGGGAGGATTTGTGGGCTGCGATGTCGTCGTAACTAAAAGCGCCCGAGTGCACCGTCCGTGTGTTTAAAGTTCGTGGCTTTCCGTATAGCGGCGTAAAAAAACAGTATTAAAGTAGAATGGTTTATGGTTTATAGCGTTTAACGTCCCCAAGCGACTCAGCTAGGCTATGCGGGAAGCTGTAGTGGAGAGGGCTCCGGATAATTTCGACCTCATGGGGCTCTTCACTGAGCGCTAACATCGCACAGTATACGCGGGCCTCCAGCATTTCGCCTCCGTCGAAATGAGGCAGGGATCGAACCCGAGTCTTTCAGTTCAGAAGCCGAGCACCGTAACCGCTTGAGTCACCCGGCGACAGTGTATTAAGTAACAGAACCAACTAGCTCATGTCCTCATGAAAATGCATTCGTTTTTGTTTTCTGCTTTGTACCGTCGTCGCGTCGACTGTGCTGTATAAACGAGACTGAACACTTCCCACAAAGCAATAGCTGTCAATTCGCCGCGGAATCAGCAGGAGGCGGGGGAGAGGGGGGGGGGGGGGTGAGGAGGGGGGGGCGTGCGCAGTTCTGTTCAGTTAATGCTATTTGGGGGAGGTGGTGCTTAACGTCCATGTCAGCGCATAAAAGGACAAGCGCCATGATACCGCGAGAACTGCCTCAGTCTATGGTCTATGGGGTTTAACGTCTTAATGCGGCTCAGGCTATGAGGGACGCCGTAGTGGAGGGCTCCAGAAATTTATACCCCCTGGAGTTCTTTAACGTGCTCTGACATCGCACAGAATACGGACCTCTAGAATTTCGCCTCCATCGAAATTCGACCTCCGCGGCCGGGATCGAACCCGCGGGAACTGCCTCAGTGTATACTCCGTTAAAATATCAGTCAGTTAAGAACGAATTCATTGACGCTGTTCGTGAAATAAATATAGGTTATACTTTGAGTTGCAAAGGCCCTTGGAAAGGATAAGTCCTCGCAGTCTTTGTAACAAAATGCACCATATAGCCCAACAAGTTCTTCTAATCGCAGTCTTTTATTGCAGCAATGAAGTACCCAGCTGGAAAGCAGACTTAAACGGCTCGAAGAAATGTCCACGGGCAAAATTTCAGACACAGAAACACAGCTTACTCGTGATTAGCGAAAAGCAAAAGCGCCGAGTGCGTTAAAAGTGCCGTCCGACTCTACAGAGTCGTAGCTGCGAGCCTGTTTCTATGATCGCCTGCGCCGATCGGGTGGCGCACCCCAACAGCTGCAGCAGCACGCTACACTAATTCGAGAAGGAAGCTCGTTCTGAACCTCGTAATAAAGTTCAGAGGTGACATTCACGGCCTATACGCTCTCGTAACCGATGTGGACAAACAATCGAGGAGCGGAAAGCGCGGCGGAGCGTCTAAGTGATGCGGATTCAGCTCTTACTTATTCCGAAAGCGGCACGCCGGCGTTATGATGATCTCTGACGTTGCGTACTAAAAGTCGTCGTTGCGTATTCAATGCCGTTACCCTGCATCGCAGAAGTATACATCTGATCTTGCCGGTCAGTTTTCGATCCTTAACAATCGAACTCAAAGGTCGAGACAGGACAGCAAGAGGCGCGCGAGACTTTTACACAGGCGAAATACGCTCCGAATAGCGCATTAAAGGAACGAAACCAGACACAACATCCCAACAATCGGGGATATCTCTTCGGGAAAACTCGGAAAAAGCGTTACGCCGCATGAGGTTGTCGAAATTATTCCGGAGCCCTCCACTACGCCACCCCTTTCTTCCGTTCTTCTTTCACTCCCTCCTTTATCCCTTCCCTTACGGCGCGGTTCAGGTGTCCAACGATATATGAGACAGATGCTGCGCGATTTCCTTTCCCCAAAAACCAATTATATATATCACGCCGCATGACACTATACGCACCGCTAAGCCTTGCGAAACAATGTGCGCATGCTCACAAGAGCGCCCGCATGGGCGGGGAGGAGCGGACCGCAGAAACGGTGAAATAAATAAATAAATAAATAAATAAATAAATAAATACTGTCTGCTAATTGCGCCGGGTTGAGTTGTATGCTAAAGGTGGGATTAGCCTTGCTTAGCCTGCCGGCGATTGCTCCACCGTAGCGTCACTTATATGTTAATAATAACCTAAAACCTGTCGGACCTGCCCCGCTATGTGCACAGTCACTTATAATAGTACACGTTCCACTCCCGCACCGACACAGTGATCTATGTTCGCATACTTTATAAACAGGATCCCGAAGACCAGCGGCGCTGTACCCTCCCTCTCGCTCAGACGCAAACACCCACCACACACTTCATCCTAAATGCGTCAGTTGCCCAGTTGCGTCACCGCAATGAAACCAACATCGTCATCATCACCACCACGCAGACGTCAGCGAAGAAGCTGCTTACGTCTTGCCTGCCCTATGGGGAAAACGAAAGCAAAAGAAGACAAGAGATACGGCAGGGCAAATGTATAAATAAAGAAGAAAAAAAAAGCTTCGACACCGGCTGAGGCATATCGAAAAGAAACGGTCTCGGGTGTGTGTGTGTGTGGCAACGAAGAGATAGCGCAGGAGCCGCTGAGCCATAAAGCCTGGTTTCAAGCTGAAAGCGTGGATATAGCAGCAGGTATACCGCCATATTACGCGGCCAGGCAGGCGCTTCTGAAGCGATGGATATACATACACGCCCAACAACTGTGCCAGGAAAGCTCGAAATACTTGCGACTTTTCCTCCAAGTTAGTTCCCGCTTTCCGCTAAGCGAAGACATAATCCCCGGCATCACTTACCTGCGCCTGTCTTGTCTGACACACAGATTCACAATGCTGTCATAATTACCGTAGTTAGCCGTATATAACCCCTCTCCTCTTTTTTTTTACCCGAAAAACGTGCACACGCCGGCAACAGGCCACGCAAGACAAAAAAAAAAACACTTTCTAAGAATAAAGTTTAATCTCCGATTCCAAAACGAGATAGCTCATTGAGGTGTAGTGCCACTAAAAAGCTGGGATACGCAATGCCTTTCAGGCGCAATCAGGAGGACTTCCAACCTGAGCACAAGGTCTTGAAGAGATGAGCTTTTCCTCGACGACGAGGTATATAGACTGCAATTCCACTGAAGACGAGGACGAATAAGCCCCTTGTCTTCAAATAATTATTACGTCTGCATATTAGCAACAAGCCAACTTATATAGCGTTTCCTTGTGTCGCAGGTCATGTTGTACGCGGGTAAAGACGGTACATATTTTAGTCTCTCGGTCGATAACAGCAACCTTGACGTACGCACAAAGGCAATGCGATAAGACAGCCCTTAGTGTGACGACGGGAGCCCACACCGCGCCTTTCACGCCATAAGCTAAACTCGTCCGGGCTGCAGCGTTGGCGCAGGCTGGGGCCCAGAGGTTTCCGCATAAAGCCAGGAAGAAGCCGACCCTCGCCGGCCTGATAATGCGCGCGGCTTCCGCTCAACGCGTCTGACGCCGAGCATACCGCGCTTCGAGGATGCTGCCCAGCGTTTATCGGTAGCGCCAGCGCTTGTAAAGACCACCTGACCGAAGTTTGTCCGCGTGCAGCCGCCTCTCAGCGTGATGAGGATTGGAAAACATTTCATTCGCGGCATAGATAATTACCCTTTTCCCCCAGCGATTTTAAATAGAGGAAGGTTTGACCTACGACCGCTAAACCGCCAAATGAGCATTGAGAAGGTATGATTCAACAGCGCCCTAATTTATCTCCGCATCTGGTTGGTTTATTGGTTTATTGGGGCTTAACGTCCCAAAGCGACTCAGGCTATGAGGGACGCCGTAGTGAAGGGCTCCGCAAATTTCGACCACCCGGCGTTCTTTAACGTGCATTGACATCGCACAGTACACGGGCCTCTAGAATTTCGCCTCCATAGAAATTCGACCGCCGCGGCCGGGATCGAACCCGCGTCTTTCGGGCCAGCAACCGAGCGCCATGACCACTCAGCCACCGCGGCGGCTTTATCTTCGCATCTAAGAAAATGTCTGGCTATCACTCAAAAGGTTGAAAGGGTGGGAGGAGTCGCTCTAGTAGTCTCGAGACGTCGATGTTATACAGGTATGCGAGCCCGCATCGTTCTAGTCACGCGTATGCGCATACCAACGGATGAACACCGCGGAGCCACCGACATCAAGTGCCGCGGAACTACATTCTTGTGTGGCCCCCCTCCTCCTCCTCCTCTTGAGAAAAAGAGTCTGGAACTCCCACTACACCACCAAGCTTTCATCATACAGTCCAAGCTCGAATGCAACACGACAGGAACAAATAATTCGCGCCGGACACGGCGCGAGTGCATAAGGAAGGCGGCAAATGAATGCCACGGAAACGCCACCAAGCGGTACAAAAAAACAAAGCAGAGTGAATGCTGGAACGGAGAGCATCGCTGAGCCGGCGAAACGAGAGAGAGCGAAATGAGCCGGCGAAGCCCCGACGCAGCTCGTTGGGCAGCCAAATCGCGTCGCGCGGCCGCCGGCGCGACAGCTGGCTACAAATGGCGCATGTGATTTGCATAATTCGCCAGCGCCCGCGGCCCAGTGCCTCTCACGTTCTCGATTTGGTCCACTCACGCGAACGGCGCGCATCGCTTTCCCCCCTCATCGCACGCGAGCGCCGCGGCGAAGCTACACTCGCGGCTCGAAAGGAGGGGGGGAGGAGGGGGGGGCAGAATGGCATATCGCCGGGCTATACGCGTGCCAGCAGTCCCTCCACGCCATCGTTGCTCATTCAGTACGCGAAGCTTACGGTTCGCAAGGAGGATGGGAAAGTGTGAAATGCGAACGAGGAGAAAGGGAAGGTGGGCAGCGTTATACTTTGGTCGCCTTCCTGAAATTCCGTGCACCGTTGCGGTGTGGCTCGCAGCGCGTATGGCTGCACGCCTATTTAGTTACAGCTTACGAGCAGCACCAGGTTTACCGCTACCCGCCTCATCACTATTCTCTGCTGTTCCTCCGTTGTAACATGCAGTTCGTTAGATAACGTCTTTTTTGATACGTTAACCTAAAGGTAACATCCGTGTTTTATTAATAAAATTGCTACACGAGCTGAAATATGCAAAATTTCTGCTCAAACTTTAGCTTTTTTTTAGAGTTCAGCGAATCAGCCTATAGAGTAAAGCCAGAAAAGCATCACGGTAAGCCAGGAGACGCTGTTGTTAAATACGTGCTGAATGAGACATACGGGCTGTTTAGAAAACAAAGCCTCACAAATCTATCCGAGGTAAGACGTACGCGAAACCCTCGAGAAGCGCGGCGCACCGACCCGTAAAGCGAAACACACGGCGGTCAAATGCGTTCTCTCTTCGCAAACGGCCCGACGGCGGGGTTCTCCCGACTTTCGCAAGCGTGCGTCGAATTAGCGAAACGACGCAGCGCCAGCGTTGCGGGCAGCGCGTTCGCACAGTCGAGCGCTCTCTCCTGTGGGCGGCCATACATCATCCCGGCCGTTGGCACAAGCCCTGCTGCCGCCGCGCCCGGCGTCCCGTATCGCTCCAATTAAGCGCCCAAAACGAACGACACAAAAACACGATGGGACAGTCTTGTGAGTGATCGTCCGACGCGTCGCACTGGAATCCACGCCGCATGGATGCTTTTTCTTCTCTCCCTCTTCATTTAGCGTTAAGTAAAGGATCACGGAAAGGGAAACACGATTAGATTGCCAGCCACGCGTGCGAAAATACGCCACTGTAGCCGCGACTAACCAGTTCGCGATCGCCATTATTCGTCCAAGAGAATCGAACGAACGAGCTTTCTATAGGAGCCGATTATCCTCCACTTTATTCCACTCGGAGCCCGACGCAAGCGGCACACAACAACAGCGATCCAGCGACCGTCGGCAGCCAATAATACGTAAACCAGCCCAGCGGCCAGAGCGTCAGAATGAAGGATTCTTGAAACAACCACAGACGCGTTAGATCAAGGGAAGCCAAGAAACCGTGGCAACTTCCCGCGCACTGCCTCGATCATGAACTCGTCCTTCGCCACTGCGCCGACACGAGTCGGCGAGCCAGGCCCCGTTCGGTCCATTTTTAGCCACAGGCCCATACCGCTGCTTTGAAGCAAGTTTTGTTGTGTGTTAGCACTTAGGAAACGAGCTCTTCGCTACCACAATCGTCGCGCTGTTTCCAAGTGGCAGCGACAATAGTTAGGCATTCACCTCCATAGGATTATGAGGTACGGCGATGTCCGTTTTAAGCAACCCATTTCACGGCGTGAACAACGGCAGAAACCGAAGCAGGCGGCGCGCGTGCTTCTTACGCCAGGCGCCTATGCGTTGAGTAAAACTATAGGGTTTTTCTTTTCTTTTAAATTTTCTCTAAAGAAAAGTTGAGCGGAAACTCATACGCCAAAGCTGCAATGCGCGGGCCACGAGGCCGCCGTATAAGGTGGCGTTTTGCGGATCGACCTGAGGCAGGAAGGTGTTTCTTTAACGTGAGTCGGAATCTTATAGCACCACGGGAAATTTCGCGTTTCGCCTCCATCGAAAATGCAGCCGCTCAGCTCAGACTATCAATCTTAAAGCTCCTCTAGACCGCCCCCCCTTTCCCCCCGCTGAAACATACGCACAAAAAGCATCTCGTTATTATACCACGCACACCCCCGTTACTGTACATTAAGCCGCGTAGTTATTAAACCACTCCGGAAACGGCGCGTGCTCTCCTCGCTAACAACTTGTCCGCGATAGCGGTATTCTCACCAACACACGCAGGCGTCAAAAGAAGGCGCTCGTGGATGCGAACGCGTAATTCTAAAAGCCTGCCCCGATTGCCTGCTTGCTCTCCCTTTCTCTCTCTCTCTCTCTCTCTCCCCAAACACCCCCTCCTCTCTCACAAACACAGCCAGTACCGATTGGCGCAGTCCATCTGCGTGCGCAGACAAGTGTCAGGGAGAGCGCGTTGAAATGTGCGCGGGATCTTTCTCCGACCGCTCCCTCTTTCGTCAGAGCCGGGCGGCGAGAAACCGAGCGCGAAAAGGCGGACGGGGTGCGTAACCGAGGCGCCGCGCCCAATTAGCATAAAGAGGCCCCGAATTTGCATTCCTGAAAACCTCGGGCCGCGCGAGAGGAGAAGCGAGACAGGCCGTCATCCTCGCCTCGCCGCGTGCTCGTCCACGGTGCCAAACCTCTTGTGCTACTCTCTCTCTCTCTCCTTATTCTCTAACTACTCTCCTCCTTTCCGCGTGGTTCGCACAAGAAAGTTGCGATGCGTATACATTAAAGGAAAAGACGAAAAAAATTAAGCCGCAGCAGCGTTAGCACTAACGGAAGGCGGCGCGCTCGTTTCCTTGCCAGAAAACGAGCTAGACGCTCTCATTAGGTTCATCCAAGCGGAGAACCGGCGGTCAGAAACAACGATTACGCGGAATATACAGCGCGTACATGCGAGAACGGCAACACCGATAAAGGAGGCGCTTGGAGCCAAGGATGCAGCTGGGAAATAAACAAAAGTGTATTCTTACTTTTTAAAAAAAAACCCCCGCATAAGCAGCAACGCCTTCCATTCTCATCACACACCTCCACCTAGTTTTCTCCCTTGGAAAGACTTATCTGTGCTATCAGCCCGTCATACTTTGTGCGCTCCGGTGTGCTCATGCATATTTCGTTTGAGAGAAAAAAATATCTGTCTGCACCTGTACTAGGATACGGAATAGGTTTGGACCATTCGTTACACAAGTCCTCGCGGCCACATTTACTGCGGACAAACGCCAACAGAAGTTGCATGCGAGATGACGAACGGTAGCTCATCTGTCTGCCCACGGGGCTTGCCCGGCCACAGACGCGGTAGAGAAGGCAGTGCCTGAAAGCGCATCGCGTGCGTGTGAAAACACCCGCTGAGCACACGCGCGACTGCGGAGGGGAATTATTTATGGCCCAGCCAGGCACGTCCTCCGCAAGGAAACGCAAGCAATGGGATGAAAAAGTGCCCTAGGTGTGGACGCCTTCCGACCAGGCGAACATCAACCGAAAAAAAAAAGAAAAATTTGGCCTAATTTACGCACTGGTGGGACGATGCAGTCCCGCAACTGCATATATACCCTGGCAGTCAGTCTGATCCACGCCACGCTGCCGGCAACCATATAGTACGATTTGCGCTTTATGGCCATCTAATGCGATGAGATAAGCACCGCGGAAAGCCTTAATCATCTGGACTGGCATCCAGACGCATAAATTTTCACTACCTCTGGCTTTCGCTGCTTCTTGAAGAAAGCTTGGACCTCATTATGCGCGCCGGCAGTCATACTGAACGCGACTGCAAGCGAGCATCATTCTTTCCGATGCACACACAACAATAGTTCTTGAAAGAGAGAGAGAGAGAAAAAAAGGGAAACGCAGCGACCGGAAGTAAGTATTAGATGGACTTAATACTCCGCAGAAACAAAATTCAGCATCAAAAATAAAGACACATTTTCGAAAAAAAAAGGAATAAAAAAATAAAAATACGCTCTTAAGCTTGCCGGGTAGTTGCGCAATTACCGCAGAAATGATCGTTGTGTCAGTGAGGAGCCTCGAGTTTACCGCACACACTAATATGACGTCACAAAAGACTTTCCTAGCCACGCCAAGAGCGCTGGCAAGATCTCATGTTTGTTTGTTTTTTAATAGTGAAAAGTAAAAAAATTAAATGGTCTCAATGGACATGTAACGTAGTGCAAACGGCATGACGGACGCTGGAATTACAGCCTAGAAAGAAATGGTCCGCACAGGAAATCGTCTGCAGAGCCCCTCCAATCGACTTCACTCGCCAAGCAAGCTTCTCCTCAGCAAGACCATCCAAGAGGAGAAGCCCGCTTTCAAACCTCGCCCCTGGTAAGGCCTTGAGTGCCATGACAAGGGCGGCGTGCCTGTTTATTAATGCGCGCTCATCCTTACACGCTACTCACACCGAGACGCGCCAAACTTTCTTGCACCGGCTCCGAAGTTGCAGCAGGGATAATTGAGGAGAAACGACGGAGAAAGGCAGTTGGAACAGACCACGACAGAGAAGCAGCCAACAGGAAGACCAACGTTTATTTCGTAAGAGTGCAAGTATTTATGTTCAACTTCCAACTCACTGTACGACAGAAAATTATCATAGTCAAGAAAAGAACCAAGAGAAATAAAGAACACAGATGCACATTTTTCCAAAGTGCGGATTGGACGCTGAGAATAAATGAATGCTGCCTCGTCGAAATAGATGGTGTACTTTCAACGCCTGTCCCATTGGATGCTTTTCTGATTGTTCTCGTCCACTATGTATTGGCCGTGAAGCCCAAAACAGGCCTTCATTCTTCAAAGGAGAGACAGAATTCAATAATGGCAAGTTGGATGAACAAGTGTTTTCTGTGCACGTTTCCCGATTTGACCGAGTGCAGTTGCTGGGGCTACAAGAGCGTGTTGGACACACGTGACGCGGCTCGACGTTGCTTTCACAATCCGATACTCACTCCGCATCGGCATGACCGACAGTTCTGCTTATGACACCTGTGGACGCGATGCGACAATAGGACACCTGTTTTGTGCATTCTATAGGTCTAGCTCAGAGAGACAAACTATAAGCTACGCTCTAGACAACAGTATACACAAAAATACACATGCATACACATGTATACATGCATACGTGCAAGGAGGCACACGTGGGTAAGAAAACATTGTTTCGATTCCTCAGGGTGCCGTAAATGCGCGACAGATAGTGACTTCACAGCACGCATATATCCTGGCCTGATGTCCTTCCTTCTCACCACATACCTCTGTAACCATTTTACATCTCCTTTTCTCTTTCCCCAAGCGCAGGGTAGCCAACCGGAACAACCTTTTAATTGACCTTCCAGTCTTTCGTGCTTTTCTGCCTCTTAAAACAACACGCCCAAACAGGTACTCACACGGTGGCTGGAGCACAAGGTGCGTGGCAAGAAAGCCGCCGACGAAGAACATTTGTGCGCATCACAGTAGACAGATCCTATAACACGGCGCCCGATAAATGCACGCGCAGGCAACCAAGAAGAGTCTATGCGCATGCGCAGTGGGGCGCACCCGTCGTGAATTCCCGCTCTCCTATAAAGCAACGGCGGGCCACCTTTCAACATCTGGACAGCACTATGACTGAAGAGCTCCGCTCTTATTTTTTTTTTCTAGCCCACTTCAAACCGAAAAAGGTAGAAAGGTAAAAACGAAGAATCTAGCTCCTAAAAAAAAGAAACAACGAGAAAACGGATAAGACTGTTCTCGTTGATCGGCGCCTCTGGTCAAACGCGATAAATTCGCTGCGCGGACGCGCGTCCGGCCATTCCGAAATCGGAAAATAAAAAAGCAGGAATTGTAGAATGAATCGAGAATACCGGAAGGTAAGGAGGAGCTAGGGAAGAGAGAGAGGAAAAAAAGGTGCAGCGACTTGAGTGCTGGCTCCTCGCCGACACAGCCGAAGCGAGCACGGTCACCGAGCACCGTTTCTCGCACGAAAGTCACGTTCGCCGTGACTCAGCACAAAATGTCGCCACCGCCGTCAAAAAGAGCGAGACGAAGACGGCTTCTCCGCGGAATAAGCCGGGCGTCAAGCAGCCGGAAAGGTGCAGGACCGCGGAGGAAGAAGCCCCGCCGAATGTGCCCCGGAACGAACGAGGGGAGGAAAAAACAGAAAAGAGTGACGTGAAGAAAGATGAAGTGAGGCGCGCGTGTGTGTGCTTGCCCGTGTAAACAAAGATCAAGCGTACATACTCTTACACGGCGTCGAGAGAAAAGGTGACCGAACCGAAGAGCGAGTTCCAACCAAATGAGAAAACGAGTGCACGACGAAAAGAGGGGAAAAAGAAAAGAAAAAAGGAAACGAAACAGCCGGCGCAACCAAGTGGAAAATGGCCGGCAGACGATGATGAAACTGAGTTTTTTAAACAAGATAAGCGCGGTTTTTTCTCTCTCTCTCTTTGGCCCAACCGAGAAGCGCTAATGCAAACAAGAGAGATATCCGGACGTCGCAAGAAAATGTACACGTCTCTTTTTTTTTACTTTTTTTTCATTAACCGTTTCTTTCCCGATGCTCCCGTGTTTGGAGAACGGGGAGCCGGGACTGCTAAAAGCAGCACGCGCGGACGAACGAAGCGCCGCCCAGTGTAATACGCAGACAAAGGAGCCGGTGAAGTGAGGAGATGCCTATACATAATATATATATAAAAACTAAAGATGAAGCAAGCACGACAGGGCGAAGGGCGCAGTTAGGACTAAAGGAAAAGACGTGCGAAATGTCGCAGCTGCTCGCGCAGCTCTTATAACACAGACGAGACAGCACGGCACCCGCGCGCGAGCTTACTTTCCACCCCCCCCCCCCAGCACGATTCTTTTCCCCCTCGTCGGCGGGTCAGCAGACGTCAAATCGAATCCACTGAATTCACGTCGCACTCCCGACCGTGCCGACTTGAGCACTGCTGCTCCGCTATGTACGCTCGCAGGTGGTGCCATCTTGCGTCGACTTTTGCGCACTGCTGCTCGAAACCGTTCGCTTGCATTTCATTTCATTTTCTTTTCCTACGACGCGGGAGCACACGATGCAAAATGCACTGTCAGTACAGTTCGTTCTTCCGGCACTGCCGTGCCGAGCAACGTCGAATCGCGAGAGCCGTCGGGTGACAAGGCGGCGAAAGTGCAGGCTCCGCGCACTCGTCCGAGCAATCGCACACCAAGCCCCCGACGCGCCCCTGGTGGGCGCTCCAAAAGACGCCCTGAACTGAAGGCGTTCAACGACAAATCCGACTCCCTCTTTCTCACAATCACGCTTACTTCCATGTAGAGTGGTAGAACCAGTGTTGTTGACAGCGCACAAAAACCCGGACAGAAGACAGAAACACGGAAGACGACGTCACAGGCGCTAAGCTTCAACTTTATTCAAGAACTACCGAAACAATGCATATACACCCACAAACACAGGCGCCAACAAGTGGCGAAAATTTTATGCACTCGTGGCAGCAGAAGTGATATGACAAGTAGTGGTAAAACAACAAAGGCTAAACACCAAGAATAGAACAGGGCGGGATAAAACCAGAACAAGATGAGACTTACCAAGTCATTTTTTTTTTTTAAAGGAAACCTCCAACACGTGAAATAGTGGCGCGGTTAGGACCAAAAGAATTTTCAAGAAATGGTCTGATAACATAGAACCAAAACATACACATAAACAAAGATCAAACGTAGTGAAAATGAGAAAGGCGTAGTGGCAGGAAAAGAAACATGCAATGAAAACACAATAGTGATCGGGTACGCAAACGAAAATTTAACAACGCAGGTGAAGCCAACAATTAATGCGGCTAAATACTGAAGATGAAGTGCGCCGAAGTCATTTCTGTTGCCACGAGTGCATAAATTTTCGCCGCTTGTTGGCGCCTCTGTTTCTGGGTATATATGCAGTGTTTCGATGGTTCTTGAATAAAGTTGAAGTTCAGCGCCAGTGACGTCGTCTTCCATGTTTTCTATTTTCTGTCTTCTGTCCGTGTTCTTAAGCGCTGTCAACAACAATGGATCAGCCCCAACTAGCCCGCCAACTTGTCCTATTAGAGTGGTAGAAGCTTCGTTTGCACCTGCATTGTCCAAATAAGGCGAAAGAGAACGTGGTTCTGTATACGGTACGGTTTTTTATGCGGGACCGGCTGGAATGTCCCAAGGCTGCACATGAGCCATAAGAGACGCCACGGTGGCGGGCTTCAGATGAATTTGGATCACCTGAGGTTCTTTACCGTGCACCGACAATGCACGACACACGGCTTTCTTTGCATTTCGCCCGGAGACATCGAAACGCGGCCGCCGCTCCGCGTCCTTGGGTTCAGAGGCCGAACGCTCTAACCACTAAGCAAACGGGGCGTGTCAAACGCACTCCGTGAACACCAAATAAACCGTTACGAGTTTGAGTATGTGGAACATCGGCTAATCAGCGCGGCGGACGATGATAAACAATCGGTCACACGACCATACAGAATGGCAGGTGGAGAGGTATCTGCCGGGATGTGGTGAGCGCTTATCGCAAAAAATCTGGCAGCGCAAATCGGGTAGGGCCAATCGGGTAGGGGAAATATGGTAGGGGAAATCGGGTAGGGAAAATCGGGTAGGGGAAATCGGGTAGGGGAAATCGGGTAGGAGAAATACGGTAGGAGGAATCCGGTAGGAGGAATCCGGTAGGTGAAATCGGGTAGGGAAATCGGGTAGAGGAAATCTGGCAGCGCGAATCAGGCAGCGCAAAAATTTCATCTCACCGGCTGGCAGAACAGGTGAAAAAGATAGCGCTACATAACGCGAAACAAAGATCGTGACGCGCAACGCAGGAGAGAGAGAGAGAGAGAGAGAGAGAGAGAGAGAGAGAAGAGAGAGAGAGAGAGAGAGAGAGAGAGAGAGAGAGAGAGAGAGAGAGAGAAAAGTATATCACATATATTATCCAGTTGTACAGTTCCCACACTGTGCTCGCTGTTTCACAGCTTCTTCAATCTAATGATACGAACCTAAAGGCCATGCAGAGTGCTTAAAAACGCGAGTACGTGCTTCGGACCACCATCCTTCAGACATGAACCAGACAGCGCGAAGGGAATCAATATTCAAGCGACGGCCAGACGCAGCAAGAAGGCTCGTCGGGGGCGCGGGGCCGCACATTGAGCGCGTAGACCCAAAGGCCGCCAGCGCGATGTAAGCCGTCGAAGCCGCGGGACAAGGAAGGCGAGCGCAATAATGACGGAAAGATAAAAGGCGTCGGAGGAGTGGGATCTAAGGAGGCAGCTGTTGCAAGGCCACGTCGGCGGCGAAGAAAAAAAAAGGCTCGCCAAGAACAAAGGCCGCGAAAAAATAGAAATTCCCAGGATCTCCTCGGCGCGCCGCTTCAATCTTTAAGCATGATGGAACGAAGCCACGTCGCAAATGCGCCCGCCGCTAGTTTTCCCCCTTTCGTTTCAGGAGCCCAGCTGAATCTCGGAGACGCCGCCTCTTCCCTCGTTGCTCGCCAAGAAGAAAGGAGACGCGGCCACAAGGAAACAGACAGAATTAAGCCGCACTGTGCTTCACCAATGCTTCGTCTATCTGCGGGGAGAAAGAGAAGGAAGGGGGGGGGGGGGGGGGCGACAGCTCAAGCGATTCTGGACATATATATATATACTGGCCCTTCGCTGCCTCGAAAGCAGGCAGGGAATCTCGGAACGACCGCGGGTTCTGTTCTGCATTATATACAGCCTCCTCGCGACGGCGCCATATTGGCTTATCGCATCAAGTCGCGGGCGGCAGCGTTTTGAGACCAGGATTTCTTGATTAAACCCCGGCTGTGCAATCGGCTCGAAGCTGGGAAACGCCCACAGCTGGGCCTGGAAACTCTTCAAGCATGAAAGGAGGAATAAAAAAAAAAAACAGGCGGGAAAAGATACTCTCTTAATTCTAGCACGCTTAATTAAGAAGGCAAAAGTTAGACATTCTTGTAAAGTGAAACGCGTCCCAATGTGCGCTCCTAGTCAGGCGTCATAGGCTTAAAGCGCCACATGATCCAAGGTCACGTGAGCAATTGAAACAGGTGACGCTACCTTGCTGTGGACGACGTCACTAAGGGAAGGCGACGACCATGAGGTTTCTAGTGGTCTGGCTACAACTACGGACGCTGTCAATAAAATAAATTAAGAAAAAATAAACGCGAAATAATTAACTACCTGCCAATTGCATCGCGAAGAGTGAAATTCCGAGAAACGCATCCCGATTTGTAGCATCATTTTTCAATAATTACGCCATGCGGTGGAAGACTCCTCAAGAGTTCCTTCAGCGCCACAAAAACAACATGTCCGAACCTCAGCACGCAAAAGACAAATAATGATTCACGTTCCTTTGACGACACTGGCATAATAACAAAGAGAAAATGCGTAATGTCGAACCGCCGTCCGCATCTCGCCACAATTTATAATCCTCTACAATCGGCGGCCCCGAAACCTTGCCAGGGCTTTCAACGTCGCGGAGGAAAATGTCCCTCTGTGGAGCAGTCGTAGTCGGATGATCCCGCGAAATCTCGAAGGATCCCCTTTCCCGGCCAAATGACGCAGCGCGCATACATACGACGAGGCGTCGTGTGCCGCTCTTCTTCTAGAGTCCGCCATCAGTTACGCGGCAAAGAGGGTGTGGAGGCTCTCTATTTTCCAGCAGTCTCCAGGAGGACTTGTGCACGTAACTACTTACGACACGCGCGCCACACCGACGTGAAACGGTGTATAAGCCGGCGCCATCCCCGCCGTGGAAGGAGTGCACACACGGAGTTCCCGGCGGGGCATTACACTATATAGACGAAAGAGCCTCCCGAGTCCGAACGAGGCGCACGACGATTTGGGACCTCGCCACGCACGAAAAGACTGGCTCCGCAGCGCACGAGTAGAGAAAGGACAAAAAGATATAAAGGGAAGAGAAGACTCATACGGAGGAAGTAAATGAGAGAGAGAGAGAGAAAGGTGCGTCGAGTACGGGGAGGAAAATGCGAGGTAAAAATGAACGACGCTTTGATAACGGCCTCACCGTCACGCGAGCGGAAAGAAGAATACGGCTCTGCTCACCAACAAGCCGATGGCGTTGTCCTCTTCCTCGCCGAAGAAGCGCCCCAAGCGCGCAAACGGCGAAGAACAACCAACAAGGATCGAGGTAGAGACGAAGTAAGAATAAAACTGAGGTGCCGGTGAATTTCTCCCCCGCACACACGCACAAACGGGCGCGAGAAAGGGCTCCGTGTTCAGTGTGTGTGTGCTGCGGATATATAGCACTCAGCGAAGAGGTGCTGGTGTGGATCGTAAAAGGGGGGCTTCTCAGCGCGCGAGCGCGCATCTCGTTGTTTTTCCGCCACTCTCTCTTTTGTCACACTTCGCCGCCAGCCGCAAGCGCGCTCATTTCGGTCAGAGGCGCATCGTCGGAGGAGGATGGGGGAATGAACCTTCGCTTCCGCCGCATTTCCTTGGCTGGTCGGGAGAACGACTATGCTCTCGCATCGCGACGCTCTTTCAGGCGCGCTTTTTCACGAGGACCGAGATGAGATGGGTAAATGCGCAGCACTCTGCCCCCCGGGCAGAAAGAAGGTGCCCGAGGTTCCGGAAATGAACGGCGCCGGAGGAACGGAGAGGTAAGCGCGGGAAAAATGAAGAAAACAAAGGGAAAGAAAAGGTCGCCCGTTAGAAGAGTGCGCTCAGACGCACGGGGAGAAGTTGACAGAGGGGAAACCCGGCTTGCGTCCCCGCAGTCACGGTTCCGCGCATACGGAATGGGGCTCAGAATGAAGGCGTGCCCGACGGTCGTGAGAGCGATGCTCTCTTCTTTTCCCGATTTACTCCCGCCAGCTTCTCCCCATTACGGCCATATACTTTCCCATTCCTCCCTCAATGCCCTTCCCACCATCTCTGCAGCCCCTTCCCATCGGCGTCCGGGCATTTTTTTTTCCCCCAGCTTTACACATAAGTCAAGGAGTTTTCCAGCACTTTTTGTTTGCCGGGTGAAATGCGCTTAAGTAGGCCATCGTTTCAAAGCTATAGGACAAGCTCTTTAACGACTGCTTTCATAACTACAGTGCAGTTTTTGAAGGTCGCGGCTTCCCAGTGGCTATTGAGCTGCCAAACAAGTCGACGTACTACTCGCTACCATCGCACACCACATTCGAGGAAGCCACGGCTCTCTCCAGAAGAGAGTTCCTCTCCGAAAAGGGTCCACTTGCTTCCCGACTCCACAAACCACCGTGCACTCCTCCCGCCGACGTCTCGACGCGAAACCGCGCGCTTCCTGTTCCTCCCAAAGGAGCGCCCCACGACCGCATGCATCGCGAAGCAGCTTTCGCCGTGTATATACGCTCGCACCTTTGCGAGGAGGAGAAAAGGAGAAGGGAGAACAGCAGGGGGGGGGGCTCGCAGTCGGGAGCGCTAATTAAGCAGCCGCGCCCGACGCGACTCAGCGGCGCCATTAGGGGAATCACGCCGCAGAATCCCCAAACACCGGCGCGGTCGCCGCCTAGGCACTATACCACCACACTCTCTCGGCTAGCGCTGCAGTAGTGCTGTTTGTGTTGTGCGTGTCACTTCCACCGCTCCCTCAGCAGATCCGCCCGGCCGGCCTCCGACACGGCACGCCAGCCACTCCGGGGGAAAGGACCGCGCGCCCGCTCCGCCTCGGGCTGCTGTTTGCATCCCGTGGAAGAGGAGGAGGAGGAGGAAGCAGCGGGAGCGTGTCCGCTGGCAGAGTGGCCACTGGAGGCCAACGGCACCAGCTACTACGGACAGGGACGCAGTGCACAAAGGCAGTAGTAGTTTCGGGCTGTTGCAATCTGCATTGCCTGCTCCTTCTTCTCCTTGCTAGTGGAAGAAGCGCAGCGCGCTCGGACACAGCGTGCAACGAAGACAAATCGCCTGGGAGCGTGACCTCGCTCCGCCGTGCTCGCGTCACCGAGTTTCGCGACAGAGAGAGAATAAGGATAGACAGGGAGGACACGGAGTGAGAAAGTGCACTGGTGGCGAACTTTCTTCCCCTCTTCGAGAGAGAGTTGTGCGGCGAAGGCTGCGAAGTAGGGTCGCTCAGCTGTGGCATGCACAGCCGCGCTCTCGTAACACCGCGCGGAAATTCGAAGGAGACGCGCAGGAGCAGTGAGAAGTGACGCGCGAATGAAGGCCCTCTTTTTTAAGATGCCGCTTGATTTACCTCGACTTTTTTTTTTGCACGAATAAAAACTGTGCGGGTGCAACCCGCGAAACGCTGGCTGCGCAACCGCTGCAGAAATGCCCATGCCCTAGACCCGACTGCCCATAGAAGCCGCTCTATGTTAACGGGGTTTTCTTCTTGTATACCACTGCTTCTTCCGAGCGCACCTTTTCGTCCCACCTGCACCGCCAATATGCAGTGCAAGCTGAGCGTGACTGCGTGTACAGAGCACACAGATTTTGGAAATGCGCCAACGAAGAAAAAAAAAAGAGCGGACATAAGAAAGGATGAAGCTGACACAGAAGACGGGCGCGGAAATTTGACTGTGCTTTCTTCAAAGAAAACACTGCCGCACAAAACGGGCCACGCACGAGCACATTAATCTCGTCCCGTTAACTTCGTGGACTTCATCACTTTGGTTACGTTTCTCACTTAATTCTTACCTACCTCCAAAAGTAGACACGCCCATCTTTCCGTTAAACAAGTGGACGAAAGACGTGGGTGGTATTTACAGTTGTCCTGCAGGTGGAAGTTGCAGTGCGCGCGCAAAACTGCGTTCATGAAAGCGTGGCGCTTAACCCTATGAATGAATTGCTGCATGAAACGAAAGGAACGGCGACA